>NW_027211648.1:1172500-1305000 GCF_022749685.1 Semicossyphus pulcher
CTTTGTTCGTTAATTAATTTGTATTTAGAATAAATGCAACAAACTTTCATAGCTAACTTGTAAACGCTGCATGCTAAATGCTACTTAAGGGTGTAGAGTGTTGTGTTTGCATTTCACAGTGTGTTGTCTCATGATTTTCTAGATCAGGACTGTGACTTAAAAAGTGCAGCTCATCTTTGACTCGCCAAGCCAGTTGCCTATCCAGAGGGTTTCTAGCCTTTATATGCTGATGACCAAGCATCCAGTAGCTGATTCAGATGCTGGTTAGCCTCTGCATGCTAGTGACAAACCTCGTAAGCTACTGACCAGCAAAGACAGTACCAGATCTTGGGGGTTGCTAGCCTTTGCATGCAGGTTACCAGCCTTGGAATTCATTAACCAGCCATGCCGGTAGCTGACTCAGTGGGTTGCTGGCCTCGCTATGCTAGTTACTAGCCCTGGAAGCTAATAACTAACCAAGCAAGTAACTGATTTGGTGGGTTGCTAACCTTGTTATCAGTGTTGTGACCAAATCATCTTTGCTCAAGTCCCAAGCTTTTTGAGTCGTCCAATCATGATTCAGTTTGTGCTGCGTACATACCTGATAGTTAGACAGAAACTTGACAACACTGAATTTTATCATTTTATATTTAACAGCTAACGTTCAAACTTATGAACAAACGCAAGTCAAACGAGTCATCACGCCTCAAGTCAAGTCTCAAGTCATTTATTTTTCGTCAAGTCAAGTCGCATGTCATCAAAACAGTGACTCGAGTCGACTCAAGTCCAAGTCACCAAGTCTCGAGTCCCGTCTCTGCTTATGCTAGTTACTAGCCTTTAAGCTAATGACTAATTATGCCCGTTGCCTATCCACTGGGTTTCTAGCCTTCATATGCTAGTGACCAGCCTTGGAACTGATGACCAGCCAAGCCAGTAGCTGATTCAACGGGTTGCTAGCCTAGTTGTGCTACTAACCAGCCTTAAGAGCTAATGACCAGCTAATTCAGTACCAGATTTTGGGGCCTGCTAGCCTCTGTGTGCTAGTTACCAGCCTTGGAGGCTAATGACTACCTGAGCAAGTAACTGATTCAGTGGGTTGCTAACCTTGTTATGGTAGTTACTAGCCTTGTTAGCTAAAGACTATTCATGCCACTGGATTCTAGCCAGCCCTGGATTTTAATGACCAGCCAAGTTCCTAGCTGATTCAGCAGGTTGCTAGCCTCTGCGTGCTAGTTACCAGCCTTGGAAGCTAATAACTAACCGAGAAAGTAACTGATCCAGTGGATTGCAAGCCTCTGGATGTTAGTCAGGGCTCTCTGGTTAGCGTCCTGGTACACCTTTGAACAGAGCTAACAAACTGGTTTGACAGACAAAGCAAAAAGCAGAATATTCAGAAGGAATTTCAGGAAGTTATGACTTCAGCTTACATTTTGAAAAATGTTGCCATTGAATGATTAATTGATGATTGTTGTATTGACTTTCTCCATCCACATTTAACCCGTTTCTTCTCTTTTCCATCTCTGTATTAAACTAGCAAGTGAATTTTCTTCAGGACTTTCTTCCTACAATCACCAAGTGTGTTTACAAAGTCAGTCCATATCTGCTGTTTCAGTTTGTAAAGACACAAAACAAATCTGTGCATGTTGGTGGAAATGGTTGTTATGTGTGGGCTGTCCTGTCTTTTAAATACCTTCAAGTCTGTCAGACAAAATATTGATTGAAGAAGCAAATAAATTCAGTGAATGACTACTGTCGATAACATGCTGCCATGTTAGGACTTTCAATTTGACATCCATCCTTCTTCTGTCTCTGTCTCTCTGTCTTTTTATAACTTTTTCATTAATCTGTTTCTCTGAATTCTTTCAGTTAATATTTCAGTCTTTAGTTAAAATGCGTCGTCTCTCTGTCTGTCTCATTATCGTGCTGGTTGAGAGTGTGTGTGGGCACATTTCAGCCTTTCAATGAAACCCTTCCCTCAATAGGAAGGTACAGCTGTGACTGTGTGTGTGTGTGTGTGTGTGCGTGTGTGTGCGTGTGTGTCCGTGTGTGTTCGTGCCTGTGTGTGTGTGTGTGTGTGTGTGTGTGTGTGTGTGTGTGAGTGATTGAGTGTTTGCATGTGTCTTTCTGTGTGTGTGTGTGTGTGTGTGTGTGCGCGTGTGTGTGTGTGTGTGTGTGTGAGTGATTGAGTGTTTGCATGTGTCTTTCTGTGTGTGTGTGTGTGTGTGTGTGTGTGTGTGCGTGTGCGTGTGCGCGTGCGCGCGCGGAAGCCCATTAGTGAGCACTTGATTGACAGACTCAAGGACAGTGTGTGCTGCAGCTCAGCTTCATTAGCACAGGTGTTGGATTGTGTGTGTGTGTGTGTGTGTGTGTGTGTGTGTGTGTGCGCACAAGAAAAACAGCAGTGTCTTTCATTAAATGCTCGGGCTCATCATGTTAAAGTGGCAGCGCCTTCTAGAGGCAGATAGAATTATGAGTCAGACTTTAGCAAGGATAGCCCTCAAGGATAACTTTTCAGTAGTCTTGATTTTGACCCTTATCCTGCACCGTACATAAACCTGGTAGCTTTGCTAACCATGTATGCTATTTATTAGCCTGAGAAGCTTAAGCAGTAGCAGAGCTGGGGGCTGGCTAGCCTCTCAGATGCTAATATCCAAACAGTAGCCCATGCAGTGGTCTTGACAAGCTAGTTACCAGCCTTGGAAGCTAACAGCGAGCTAAGCCTGTCACTGACCCCCTAGGTTGCTAACCTAGGTATGCTAGTGACCAACCTTGAAAGCAGTAGCAGATCTCGGGCTAGCCTCTGCATACTTTTTAGCAATCTTGGAAATGAATATCCAGCCAAGCCAGTAAGCGATCCAGTGGTATGCTACCTTTCGCATGCTAGTTAACCAGCCTCAAAAGAAAAAGACTAGCCAAGCCAGTTGTGAATCCCATAGGTTGTTAGCCTAGGTATGCTAACGACCAATCTTGCTAGCCTCTGCATACTAGGTAGCGTTGGCATGTTAGTTACCAGCTGATGAAGCTAATTACTGCCCAAGCATGTAGCTGACCCAGTGGGTTGCTAGCCACCACAAACAAGCTAGCAATCTCAAAAGACTAATGACTTGCCAAACCTGTAGAACATCTATTAGGTTGCTAGTGTTGGCATGCTAGTTGGCAGCCTTATAACTTGCCAAACCAGTAGGTGATGTAGTGGGTTGCTGGCTTCTGCGTGCTAGTTACCAGCTTTAGAAGCAAATGACTAGCCAAGCAGGATCTAGGGGGTTGCTAGCTTCTGAGTGCTAGTTGCCAGCCATGGAAGCTAATGACTTTCCATACCGGTAGCAGATTTAGTGGACTGCTAGCTTTAGCATGCTGGTTAAAAGTTCCGGAAGCAAATGACTGGTCAAGAAAGAAGCAGATCTGGTTGGTTGCTAGCATCTGCGTGCTATTTATCAGCGTAAGAAGCTAATGACCAGCCGATCCAGTAGGTTGATAGCCCCCCTCGACTTCTCTGTAGCCTTAATTTTGACCCTTTCCGTGCACCATACATAAATAGGTTGTAGCAATGTGTAAGAATGAATGCTCAAGTTTCTGCTCTAAAGAACTCCTTCAGTGGGAGATTCTGGAGTTTCAGGCGTCGCAGACAAAACAAAAGAGAATTTGAAAACTGTTTGCAGACTTGTTACATCCAACGTGTACACAGACTGACTCACTGTAATTGTTTTCTTTAATGTTGTGGGTTTTGTGTGTGCGCGTGTGTGTGTGCGTGTGCGGGTGTGTGTGTGTGTATATTTCCAGCTGCCCTGTGAGAGAAGGTGTTCCCGGCGGGCTCCACACATACAGCTACTGAAGCCTTGTTAGAGCTTATAATGAGCCATAAAAGTGCTCAGCTGTATCCAACATGCATGAATATCACCTGTCTTCACGCGCACACACACCCCACACACACACACCGCTCTCCCGCAGGAACAAATAAAGCCATATTGTCCCCGGTCTGATTGCTGTGATAATTAATGTAGCATACGAGCAGAAAAACACACTGAGGCCAATTACACCAGAGAGAGAGAGAGAGAGAGAGAGAGAGAGAGAGAGAGAGAGAGAGAGAGAGAGAGAGAGAGAGAGAGAGAGAGAGAGAGAGAGAGAGAGAGAGAGAGAGAGAGAGAGAGAGAGAGAGAGAGAGAGAGAGAGAGAGAGAGAGAGAGAGAGAGAGAGAGAGAGAGAGAGAGAGAGAGAGAGAGAGAGAGAGAGAGAGAGAGAGAGAGAGAGAGAGAGAGAGAGAGAGAGAGAGAGAGAGAGAGAGAGAGAGAGAGAGAGAGAGAGAGAGAGAGAGAGAGAGAGAGAGAGAGAATAGAAGAAACTTCAAAGGGGATATTTATTTATTTATACAGCAAAAATAAAGCATCAATAAACACGAATACAACACACAACATAAAGACTGGATGGATGGATGGATGGACTATCTGCAGGCGTAAATAAGACTATTTCAAAAACTAAAACTGCAACGAGTTCAAATAACTTCTGGAGAGTTCAGAAATATGTTGTTTGTGTTTCTACATTCAGAATTATTTTAGATCCACATGCTTTGTGTGTTTATTTGCAAGTAAAAGTTGCAAAAAGAAAACGTCTTAATTACTCATGGTTTATTGACTGACCTAACCTTTTGGCTTAGGGTGTTCAGATTTTAGGGATAAGAAGCATTTGAAAATACTCAGAGAAATGCTAAAAGCTCAAAAGTTTATCGTATCAGCGTACATGACGCTCCTGTAACACACGTTACAATCAGTGCACTTTTCTTGGTCAATTCCGTGTGCTATATTTAACAGAAACTCTGAATTTAATATATCATAATTTCATGATGATATTGATTTATTGTAGCGTTATTTAAGCTCGCCACATTACACTTTGCTAGCTTAACTGTAGTTCCATCATTGATCCTTACGGTGCATCTTGCTCACAAACAGTTAGCTTAATTGTTTCTTTCTGTGTTTAAGCAAAATTTTCCGGAGCTTATTACCAGAAGAGCGGCTGTGAGAGACTCAATATGCTTCTGCAACGTTTCCGTGCCGAGAGTCGATGTTTACGCCTGCTTCATCACACAGTGCAAGAGAGAGAGAGGACACAACCGCTACACTAACACGCTCACAATGATAATGCTAACATGCTCATTTTTAGCAAGTATGATATAACCATTGTCACAACCTGATTTGTTCTGTGTTAGTGTTTATATTTGTATTTATAGGACGCAGGATAATATGTCCTAAAAAAACTAAGCTCTATATTAAAAGAAAAAGATGAGCAGATTTTTATGTGTTTATTTAATTTAAGAGTCGTTACAAACAACAGAGGTACGAGGGAAACAGAACGCTCTCTGTTGAACACGCTGTGGGCTTCATACAGACTTTCAGAGTGACGTCCAGGTGTAATTAAAAGCAGCAGAGCCACTTTCACCTCACAGCCTGGAAACATGTGGCAACTTGTTAATTTACCTCCCCCCTCCTCCCTCCTTAGTCTCCCCGAGGAGAGGCGACAGATGGGCTGGGAGTTACCTGAGGCAGCAGGAGGAGGAGGAGGGAGACTTTTACGACAAAGTTTAGTTCTCTTGGAAAACGAACAGACCATCTTCCATCCATCCGTCTGTCCATCCACGTTTCTAAATCAAAGCAACAATAAAAATGTTGCTGCATATTCATTCTTTTTTGAGGTAGACCCTGATGATTTTGATGACTTTTACTTTGGCACCACCTTGCTCTCACTTAAAACAAAATGTTAGCATGGTAGCTAACTCCGGTGAACCAGTGAAAGTTTGAAGTTGGGAGGAAAAAATCTGGAACCGAAGACGTCATGTTCAAAATGAATGCTGTTAGGAACAGTGTTAGCTTAGCAGCAGTTAGCTCCAGTGAACTCTTGAAAGTTTGAAGTAGGGAAGATGGAAACACCTCGATAGCAGCTTGCTAGCTTGTAATGCTAAGCAAAATAACGTAGCGGCCTAGATCGATGCAGATAACAGAAACAGCTGCTCACACATGAGGTCTGAAGCTGCGTCTGTTTTTCAATCAATATAAAAACTTTCTGCTCCATTGTTGGGTTTTCTTCACGTCATTTTCCCCCAGGAGCATGATGGGAAATAATCTCAACAGGAACTTGTTGCAGTCTTGTAAATAGTGACCTTTAAGATACCCAGTCTTTAGCGTGTCCTGGGTGCGACTGTTTTAGGAACAGATCTAAGACTTTGAAGGCAAACACTTTGGAGATGATTGACAGACTTTATTTTTTTAAGTGCAAATAATGTTTGTTTTTTATTTTCCAAAATCACTATCACCCCTAACTTCAAGTGCGCTGCAGCTGCGATGTGCAAATACTGCTGACAGAAATCATTTTTAAATGTCAGCAGTAAAAATTGTTGTTGCTGATTGAGGAGAGATTCGGACAATATTTACTTTTATTCAGGTAAGAAAAAACAAACATGTTTTAATAATGTTTTGTTGACATGTTTACTCTGATATTTCTAACGTCATCGTCACGAGGACTCACAGGAGCGATCATTTCTTCCAACTCCAGCTCATCACTTAAACTAAAAGCCACTTTGTTCAAAACATGAAGTTCTGACTCAGTTTAGTGAAGTAAAAGCGCTGAGATCATTTAAGAGAAGATTGTCAATATGTTAATGAATATTGTGTTTTTTTAAGACGTGCCAGAGAGGTTAAACATAGAGGATAAAAATGGTGGAGAGAAAAAATGATTACTTTCCACCTCCGTAAATCCACAGGTCACAGCAGCCACCATTATTCACGGAAGAAGAAATATTGTCAGAGAATGTTTTCATGTTTCTCCTAAAAAACACTTAAATTATGTGAATTAATTTATTTACATGATAATTATCCAGCTCCGTACACCATCACAGCTTTGCCATGTATCTTCTAGAGGTTAACACTCAGGTTAAACACATTTCACTGAGCCTATTATGCATTACCCAGAATTCACTTCACCTGTTAGATATGAGGTTTAACTCATTTAAAGTTAATTTTTTTAAAACGCAGGTTTTTAAATGAAACGTGAGACATTTAAATATCAGAGTGATGTATGATGAGATGTTCAATAATTACCCACTGCATATTTTAACCTAGTTTCTATGACGATGAGAGCATCTATTCCACTTTTCCACACGTAAAATATGACATGTTACTGGGAACATAAAGGAGGATTAATTGTGTTTAACATGACTCACAAACAGGCGCCAATAAAAACCTTTTACTTCTGCCATGTCAACTTTTTCTGAATTATTTGATGCATAAAGTTTTGTTATTACTTTTATGAAAGTGGTTTCATGTAAAAGTGTAAGTTGTTTTATGTTTAAATGTGTAATAGCAACCAGACATGGCCTGAGACAGGAGCAACAAATAACCCTGTAAAAAGTGGAAATATGATTAATAAAAGCCGAATAAATGTCCTCCTATCTCTGTGTTTGTCTCACTATCATTCAGGCAATGCCCAATATAATACGGCAATACGTTTTTCTAATAATGGCCTGTGTTCTAAACATTAAGCTTTGATGGGCCTATGGTGGTAGTATTAAATATAGTGTTTTAAGTATTTAGTAATAAAGGTTGAAGCTTAAATCTGATTTATGTCCTATTGGACTGTGATTTTATAAAATTGTGTATAAAATTGTATAGGCTCTCCTCTTTGGTGTCTAATTAAAGTATAATTTGGTGCAGGTGTTTACGTATGAAATAATGTGGGTGTAATACGCCATTATATGTGGTTTTAATTACCACATAATTTAGCTGTTTGTTCTCAAGTCGCAGTACAACTTTCGAAGAAGAAAATGTGCGAGCCAGTTAATGATACTGAACACCGAGGGCTTTTAGTGGTGAGTTAAAGTTGAAGCAGCCTTGTGTCTTGTGTTTCACCAATAATTGACGTTTAAAGTTATAATCTTGAAGATCTCAGTTTCGTTCTCTTTGGCAGCACCTGTGGCGATAAACAGTAATTACGGGAGCACTGTTCCCAGATATCCAGACAGTGTTGTTTTCCTTCCTTCTCACCCTAATCTGGGTGTTGAATTCTTTTTCTTTGGATTTTCACTTCTTGTTGAAGTTGTATCTGTAGTCATCCATCTTTTCTTTGTTTGTTCAGCCATAGTAGATTACTGTTTACTCGCAACACTTGCAGAGAGCGGAAAAGCAGCCGCTTAGCTCCGCCTACCCTCTCTGGCAGACCAACCACTGCTGGCTGATGGAAAACGCGTCTCTAACTGCTGCTGCTTCTGATTTTTCCGCAAAAGGCTCAAATCACCATTGTGTTACCCCATTCGGCGATAGATAATAACTTATAAAAGTCTTTGAGGTGTCACAAATTCTACCAATAGTTTCTGTGCAATTAGAAAGAACAACCTCGAGGACAAATCATTTTGCAAGAAGCACAAATAGCATCCCGGGAACAAAAGTCTACACCCTTGGGTCCCCCGATTTAAATGCAGATAAAACTCTTGCCTTCCTCAAAAGGTTGTTTCATTGCAAGAAATGTTCCTGCAATGAAAAAGAGCCTACAAGTAATCTTCTAGTGGTTTTATGGTAACATAAGAGTTGGGTGTCATCTGCATAGAGTGAGAATTTGTGCCAAATAATAGACATAGGCCCCCCAAATGGGAGTGTTTTAAGAAGACTACAGGACCCAGTGTTGAGCCCTGAGGGATGCCATATCTTGAAATTTACTGCAGATATTAAGCAAGACAAATTGGGACTAACTTAGTGGAACTATCTTTTGGTTGTAGCTGAATTGTTTATTCCATCCTGTGCTAGTCTGCTTTGTAACATCCTTTATTGACAGGAAATAAATGAATTGGGATGCTTCAGTAGTCAGATGTTTACTTGAACAGCTTTGTTTGTTTGTTTTTGTTCATTAAGAAGAAGGCATGCACACATGTTGATGATTTATTGTGTTTATTTACACAAACTATACATGTTTTTAATGTCAGCCATTTTTAATTGACATACACATGAAGCTTTGATGTATATTTGCGTGTGAATGAGTGTTAGCTAAACTGTCAAAACCCACTCTAATATTCCCTGACCTCTATACACTGAAACACATTCGTCCTCTCAGCTGTTCTTCCCTTGTTACCGTGACAACAGCACTGTGTGTGCATGTTTTGCAGAGTGGTGTTGAACATGTAAAAGTATGTCTGGTAGATGTGCTTTCAGTGTTACAGTATGAGATTTTCTGCGTAAGAGACAGTCACAGTAACAGTTTTTGTTCACTAACATGTTGAGTGTATATTTGCAGGTCAATACTTTTTGTTTTCTTAATTGTTTTAATCATACAGTTGTGGCTGTATGTATTTTTACTGATGGAGGTTACTTGATGATGTACAGCTGCAATACTCGTCAGAAATGAATAAAAAGTTGGTCACAAAAAATATACATTTGACCCGAAATACAACCTACAATACTGACCACACAGACCAGTGACTGTATATAAAGATGGCCGACGCGTCTCCCCCTCCTCTTGTTGTACAAAAGTGAAGCCTAAATCACCCGGAGCGGGCATCTTGCTCATCTGTATCCGGAGTGTGTGCAGTAGAGATCGGCTGGTGGAGCTGCAGTATTGACGTCCCGCCCCTTCCTCTACCCGACACACACCTTTACCTTGTGTCCTTGCCGTGTTGGCGCCCTCAGGTGTCCTTGGCGTGTTGGAGCCCTCAGGTGTCCTTGGCGTGTTGGAGCCCTCAGGTGTCCTTGGCGTGTCGGAGCCCTCAGGTGTCCTTGGCGTGTCGGAGCCCTCAGGTGTCCTTGGCGTGTTGGAGCCCTCAGGTGTCCTTGGCGTGTAGGAGCCCTCAGGTGTCCTTGGCGTGTTGGAGCCCTCAGGTGTCCTTGGCGTGTTGGAGCCCTCAGGTGTCCTTGGCGTGTTGGAGCCCTCAGGTGTCCTTGGCGTGTTGGAGCCCTCAGGTGGGCTCAGTCTGCAGCAGAACAGCTTCTTGTGTCGGTCTGAAGCAGATATTCACGCTGATGGAAAGTTCAATGACTGTAGTGTTAGTGTTAGTTACGTCTCCTCTCGCCGTTCCTCCTCTACTCTGCTACTCAGGAACAGAACGCTGCAGGAGCCCCATTTGTCAACAGAGCTGTCAATCATGAGGCCACACCCCCTTTTTACAGCATCAAATAACTAATTAAACACTTGGACATAAATCAGCAGGATAAGAATTAACTGTAATGACAGAAACCATGTTGGAGAAAAATGACTGGCTGCAGTCCTGGACATACGGAGCTTCTCTAACAACCTTCTTGTATGCTTACAGAAGTTTGATTATGGAGGGACAGCCTAATTATTTCCAGCAGCTTATACGAGGCTCTGATTTTTGAAAGGGGCGAAATCCTGGAATACCGTCTATAAACAGGAGATGGAGGTTCATTTCCTGTGTGGAACCAGATTCAGGTCGACTCCCTTTCACCTTCTGTAACACGTGTAAAAAACACACTTCTGTTTTAAACTAAGCCACGAACTTTGAATAAAACGTAACAAATGCAGTTTGTGCCTAAACCAAACCAAGCTGTGGCCGACTCACAGAGTTTAACTTGTCTTTGCAAGTTTTATTTTGAAAGTCTAACAAGACGTTTGATATTTTTTCGTGCTTACTTAATTGAACCGCGCCGTACTGTCTGTAGAGAGCAGTGACGTGCGGTCAGGAGAGGCAGGGGAGGCAGAGCCTCACCTGTCATCATAAATAAAATATATAATAAACAGATAAATTAAATGGTTATATTTATCAAATGGTTTGAACTATAAACTGATTTTCCATTTAACTTAAACAATTTGGATCGTTTTTTATTAAAAATCGCTGAATTTTCACATTTCCGTTCAAATACGGGGAAGAGACGCACAGTGAGGCAGCAGCAAGCTGAGCCTCACCTTGGATTGCGCAATCCCTCACAAACTGTGCTCTGCCATGCAATGAGAGCGTGTTACTGTCTCTCTGTATGTCGCCAATAAAACACTTTCAAACACTTTTAATATATGCCCCCCTGGCTTTCCATAGTTTAGCTGATGTATATAATATATGTGTGTAACCTGTTGAGTGTGCTCAGCGATCTTACAACGGCAGTGAAGAGGCACTGAGTGAGGCAGGCAGTTTTCTTGCCTCAACGTAGGGGGCGCTGGTGAGCCCAGAAATGTTTATGCTACTCCGCAGCTGCAGAGTAAGTGACAGCGAGCTAGCAACAACGTTAGAGTGTGTGTGTATGTGTGTGTGTGTGTCCGTGAGGTAGACACCGGCAACTGCCGTGGCAGGTCAGTGGCAGCTGGAGTGGAAGGCAGGAAGCAGGAAGTGCCACTACTCGCTGCCGCTGCCACGAATTGAGCCAGCCCTTGCTGTCAAATGGTGAATAATCTACTCTGTTGTTGGGTTCATATATTTGTAACTCTGATTCTGATGGAGTCAGTGCCTCACCAGCCATGAACCTCACCGCACGTCACTGGTAGAGAGGTACGTAGAACGTCTAATTTTGAAGCCTAGGGCCGCTGACCCAGCTGTAGAATCAGTTGTATTATTAGACGAGTTGGAAGAGAGAACGTTTTTTTACGCCAAAACAAAACAAAGAAGTTCTGGAAGGCTGATTATTGAGCACAAGAAACATTCATAGCAGCGAGACAATAAAGGGCAAACTAATTTAAGTTAGTTTTTAAAAGAATATTTTAATTTCGCTAAAATAAATTCTACGTACGAGCTCTTGAATACGTCAGAACATCCAGTACATCCGCTGAGGGGGGGAGTCTAACTGACTCACAGATCAGTTTTTATTTTACAGCGCTTTTTTACAGTGTTTTGTTCTTACAGTTTGATTAACAGTGTGTGTTTTACAGTGCATGTGTGTGTATCTGTGCGTGTGTGTTGGGGTTGTTGAATCTCTCTCAGTGTCAGTAGTTATTATAAATACACTGACATGTTGGCTGCTTAATTAAGGTGTATAATTCTTGTTGTTCAGTGCCGTCACATAAAGAGAGATGATAATAGACTGTGTGCGTGTGTGTGTGTGTGTGTGTGTGTGTGTGTGCTGGGTAATAATTGGATGAAGGTTGGTGCTG
Organism: Semicossyphus pulcher; assembly: GCF_022749685.1. NCBI lineage: Eukaryota > Metazoa > Chordata > Actinopteri > Labriformes > Labridae > Semicossyphus > Semicossyphus pulcher. The sequence goes on from NW_027211648.1 coordinate 1,184,543, forward strand.
TGTAATAATTGGACGTCTGATCTACAAACACAGTGACAGCAGCAGCCTGCAGGCTCCGTCCTGTTTGCTGTAAACGTAAAGGGAACAAACAGCGGCCATGTTACGCCGACGACTGTAAACACATGAGATGACGAAACACGGGCGAACACATCGACACAAAGCAGCTTCCCACCAGCAGCCACATCACACAATAAAATGTCCTCCGACAACAGTTTCTGTGACCCGATCACGACGTGATCCGTCCCGATATCTAATGTAGGAACACATTTACACATAATCTGTTTCTTTGAATCATGAAACAAATTAACCCTCAGATGTACGGCGACAAAAGCATCTGCTAAATGAAATTGTAACATTGTAACAAACGTCCCTATTTCAAAATAAAATGCATCTAAAATAAAAAATATATTAAAGCCAAAAAGCTCTTTTCTTTTCTTTTATTTTATTAAGTATTATAAATTATAACAAAAACAGACACGTGTTTAAATGTTTATATTTACTTTCTGTATGTTTATATTTTAAATTTATGAGTTCTGTTCAAAAAGATTTAAATACAATTGTGAATTTAGCGCCTCGAACAAAATGTTAAATTAAAATTGCTTTTGGTGTGATGATTTATTATTACTACAAAAAAGCAAATTGAGTGTATAATATAATTATTAATGATTAATAACTGAACAGGAGCTGCACAGCAGGATATTAAATGTACAAAATAATTAAAATTGTTATACTTCCTGTTACATTTAAAAATATACAAATAAACATGTAACAATAAAAAATAATATGATTCCATTGGCAGTGGTTTAATGTTGTAAAGGTTATTAAAATACATATTTAGTAATGAAATTTAACAAACCAATCTGATATTTTATATAGACAGGTTTGTAGATGAAATTGGAGGAATGAAAAAATCCCTTAAATAATTTAAATGTTTCCATGTGGGGAGGATGGCTACATGGACGCAGTGTGTTCTGTGCTTTATTCACTGTTCTCTGCTGCCATCTACAGGCTGCTAATGCTACTGCATGCTGACACACACACACACACACACACACACACACACACTGATCTGACACCGTAAATGTAAGCACAGAGGGAGAAGACAACATGAAGGAAGAAAACAAAAACAGTGAAATTTCACAATAAAACACCTGTTAGCTGTTTGTCTGAGATAACATTTTATTGTTCTCTCTGCCTGCTTTATTTCACCAAATGTTTTTAACACTGTTGAACAAAAATAGACAAATATACCAACTGGAATCAACAAATAATACTTCCTACAAATAGTTTAGTAGTTGTTTAAGCCTCCTTCCACAGTGAAGCTGCATTTCTGAGTTCAGTCTTTGATGTTTTCTGGAAACACTTTACACGTTTATTAAGAAAAACATATTTCCTCTCTCCCCCATACTGATATCTTTACATGCAGACAGGTTTGGGCTGGGAAATACGTGTGTCTGAGATTACAGCACGATATAAATGAATACATACAAACAGTGTGTGAGTGTCTCCAGTAGATGTGTTCATCCTGCAGCAGTGAAACAGGCTGTAACGGCTGCAACATAATCCTTGATGGGTCAAAGGTCGTCCACTAAAAGTTCTTGTTGTTTCCACTGACAGGCTCAGATTGTTATTCTAAGTGTGTGACAACATGACAGAAAGGATCCCTACAGAGATAGACCTTTTTGTTACAGAGGAAACCACAAACTTCAGCAGCTCTTTTGTCATCTGTAATGTAAAGTAAGGTTGGACTCAGAGTACAGGAGTTACGTTTGTCGAGAGATCTTATTTACGCGACGTTTGATTTACACGTTCCGCTGCACCTGAACACGTCTGCCTTCACCGTTTCTGCCTCAGATCGACGTGGTGACATGATGTTTCATTTTGAACCTCTGTGTGTGATTGAAAGTCTCTCTGAGGCTCCCGTCTGGCCTGCAGATTGAATCCTGGTTCTCGCCCATGAGGGAATATTCTTTACCAGCCAATCACAGCTCCACAATATTAATCCTGTTATCGTCTATATGTCGGCGTCGGGGTGTGAAGTCACCTGGGAGATGATATGTGTTTGTTCCCCTGAAGCGGAACAACATTAGCAGCCCTGTCAGCCTCCCCCACGGGACAAAATAATCTACATTTTTTATCTTTAAATCTAATTTTTCGGAAAAATAAACACCTTTTGTCTTATTGAGGATTTAAAGGGGAATTTTAGAGGTTTAAATCTGTTAAATCTTTGTTTTCAAGCGTTTTTTTCTCCCTCCTTTTAAAGCTTTTGTTGCAGATGTGTGGTTTCCACCTGCCATCGAGTGTGTCATCCATATGATTACGTACCTCATTCTATACGTTCAAAGGTGTCGTGTCAGGTGGGAATTGAACTGGCGGCTCTCGAAGGGGGCGGAGGGCGAGTCTCTCCCTGTCATTTAATAAAAAAAGGGAACTTTGTCTCCGTTTCTCTCGCAGCTCTGATTAAAGGCGTCGTCAGCGTGTCATACCTGTGATTATGTGTGCTGTCAGTGTGTGTGACAGGTCAGTGAGTACCAGAGGGAACCTGTGCAGTAATGTGACTAATATATTGTGCATCACAGTGCACTGAAGCTTGACAACATTAATAATAGCTTCATCAGCCTGGAGACAAATTACCTGCCTCGGTGTCACAGCCCTCCAGAGGCTTGCGCGCTTCATGCAGAAACCTCGTATCTCCACCCGAGCCCAATGACATGGAAACATGTGAAACTTTAAAGATCAGTTTTTGAAAAAGCAACATCAAAATAATAAAAGAATGGTGAGGTTATAGGAATAAATGCTGTCAATCAAAGAATCAGTTCAGTACATTTAAAGGAGATATTTCTGTATTATTTAAACCTCTGCGCTATTGTTGGGAGGTGTAAATAACTAAAAGGTACAAAAAGATTTGGAATGTCTCCAGTAGATGTGTTCATCCTGCAGCAGTGAAACAGGCTGTAATGGCTGCAACATAACCCTTGATGGGTCAAAGGTCGTCCACTAAAAGTTCTTGTTGTTTCCACTGACAGGCTCAGATTGTTATTCTAAGTGTGTGACAACATGACAGAAAGGATCCCTACAGAGATAGACCTTTTTGTTACAGAGGAAGATGATTGTTTTAACCACACACAGACGTTATATCGCTCTCTGCACACACACCAGACTCCATTCATTAAAACAATGATTTTAACAGAACACAGGAGCTGCTGCTCTACTGCTGCCTTGATCGGTTGTTTGTTTGTTTTGTGACTATTTTTCTGTTTTAAATGGTTGGTTCAGATCCAACACCATATTTATGTAACCCAAATTACAAAACAAACAAACAAACAAAACAACAGATCCACAAAAACCGTCTTTGTTCTGTGAGGTAAAATCACTGTTTTTGTAAATGGAGTCTGGTGTGTTTGAATAGAGCGATGTAACATTTATAAGTGTCTTCTTACTTTTGGCCATAATGTGCTTCTCTCTCTCTGTCTTCCTCCACATGTCATCGTACAAACACGTTAACTGCATGTATGTGTTGGACACGTGTTTCCTCCTCGTCCTCATGTGGATCTGAACACGTTAGCTGTCACAGGGACTGACTCCGGGGCTGATGGGTAATAACGGGCTGTAGAGGCGACGGTAAGTATGACAGCTTCTTAATAAAGTGGTGAGAGAAGAAAGGTCAGAGGTCACAGAGGGAGAAGAAGATCTCCTTATAGTCCTGAAGAAAGCTTGTATGTTCAGATGGTAACCAAAGACCAGAATTCACAGCGTTAAGAAAATAAAAGAAACGTTTAAATTAGTTTGAGGTCACATTTCACATTTTATTTGTTAGCCTGGATGCTAGCGTCTTTGAAGCAACAAATCCTGTTGTTTTATTCCTTTGATAACTTTTCTGACGTCCATTAAAAATAGTCCAGAAAGACCTTCAAATTAAGTGGACAACCTAACCTCAATAAAGCAATGTCTGGTTAGAATTTCAAAATAAAAGCACATTCATGAACTTTGGAAGCGACATGAGAATGATAATTAGGGTTTAAATAAGTTCTAACATACGTTGTACAACTTCAATAGAAGTCAAGTTTTTAAAAGAAGCTAACTCTTAGTTCACATGGAAATCGAACCTCGGTGTCCTGGGTGAGCGTCCCGTCCATCGCTCAAACCTTCCAACCGAACTGAACTCACATGTCATACCATGTCTCACTTCAAACACACCAGAGGACAGTGGGGAGCTAGAGGGGCACCTAGATCTTCTCATGTGATAAGTTAAGAGCAACACAAGCTGTTTTGTGAAGATGCGTGACGTCCTCCTGGATCCAGCAGCACCTGCCTTCAGGTGTCCTTTTGTCTCTGTTTCAAGGAACCTTCAAGCCTCTGTCTTCAGGTACCCATTTGTTGCTAGTTTTCAGGTGCCCTTCAGCGCCTGTTTCAGAACCCTTTAGCATGTTTAAGGTGACATTTAATGTCAACTAACTGTTTAGCCTCTGTTAAGCTAAGGTATCCGTATGTCTGTTTCAAGGAACTGTTTACTGTCTGTTTAAAGGTCCCTTTCAGTGTGTGTTTCGAGGTACCCTTTGTCCCATTTGGGCCGTTTTCAGGTTCTTCCGGTGTCTGTTTCAGGCGCAATTTACTAATTGTTTTAAGGTCCCGTTGAGTGTCTTTTTTTAAGAAGCAGTTAATCCTCTGTTTCAAGTTAGCACCGCTTAGCACCAGTATGAAGGTACCCTTTAGTTCCTGCTGTTTAGCGGCTGTCTCAGGACCCTCTGACATGTTACAAACTACATATTAGTGTCTGTTTAAAGTCCTTCTGGGTCCTTCCTTCATATATTTACAATGTGTTGCTCTGATTCTTCCAGTTTTCCCTGCTCAGGTTGTTTGTGGGAGTTTTTCCTGATGAGACTCGCGGTCGTGAGCACAGAGGGTGTCTGTAAAACCTTTTGAGGCGTATCTGCAACACTGAGTTTGTATAAATACGTTTGACTCGACTACGTTTGCAACATTTGATCATTCTGAATACAAAAGTTTGTTCCGGCTTTTAAAATGTGCTGCGACAGCGATGCTCAATGGAAACCTTTATTTTCTGGTCTCTTTATCGAGGAATAATACAGCCGGGATATCTGACTGTGAAAAGCTCCTGCAAAGATTCTTTTTCATAACAGAAGATGAAAATGTCTCAGTAACAGTAAAAAGACACAAAAGAGAAGCTGCACAAATAAGAACCATGGATGGAAAGATAGAAGGATGAATAGATGGAGGGATGGATGGATGGATGCAGCTTGACTTGCACTGCGCCCTGCTCTGAACCCTCTTTGTACCAAATTAGGGAGAGCGTGAAAAGACAGAAAGAGAGAAAGTGGCTGCTCTCTCCTTCTGCTGCTTGTTGTGCGGTTTAATTTCCCCCAGCGCCGGTGCTTCAGTCGAAATCTAATTTGAGTGAAAAATGGCAATCCAGCTGTTCGGTTGACAGAGCCCAACCAAAACATGGTTTTCTTTCAGCGCAAAAACATGCGGCGGCCATCTTCATCTGCACATCAATGGCTGCTGAGCGGAGGCAGAGCACCGCCCGATCAGGGTAGTAATTACAACGTTTGTGCATGTGTGCACGTGCATGAGTGTGTGTGTGTTTGAACGTTCAGTGTGTGTTGCGGTCGGGTAATTTGCATCCCTGCTCCTCCTCTCTGCTCTCTGTGACGAGTGAACGAATACACAGAAAGAATGAAGGTATTGAGGCTGCAATGATTGCGATGAGAGGTTTCTCCCTCTCTCTCTCTCTCTCCCTCTCTTTACCTCTCTCTCTCTCTCGCCCCTCGTTTGCTTTGTGTCGTCAGGCAGGATGAGATGAACTACGAGTTAAATACCCCCCCTCCTCTTCCCAAATCTATTATGCAAACAGAAGTGGTTAATTGTCCACATATTTGCATGCAGCGGGTAAATGAATTATACAAGGACTCTGTCGCTTAGCAACTGTCCAGGGTGAGAGAGGCGGGAGGGGAGGGGGTTGTGATTGGAGGGTTGGGGATGACATCAAGGTGTCACGGAGCACGCTCAGAAGACAAAAGGTGTGATTTTTAGTAGAAGAAGAAGAAGAGGAAGGAGACGGATAGGTGCACAGTTTCCCCAAATGTCTGTTGGAGCAGAAATGACACCCGAGCTGTTCAGAGACAGGAAGTGAGGAAAACAGACAGGAAGTACACAGGACGCTCTCAGGTTGACATAAACAACATCGACAACAAAAGATTGTTTGTGTATTTGATGTTCTGGAAACTGCTGCAGCTGTTCTGAGCTTTCAACAGTTCACCCTCTCAGACGCTGTGTTGCTGTCCTCCAGTGCATCACCAGTGACCTCCAGCGTCTCTGTCAAGTTACCCATTAGCTTCCAGTGCACAGTATGCTTAAGCCTGTGTGTCGAGGTACCCTTTAGTGCGTGTTTAAAGTTACCCTTCAGCGTCTGTTAGAAGATCCATCCATTATCTATACCCAGCTGTTATTGGGTGAGAGGCGGGGTTAGACCTGGAGAGGTCACCTGTCAATCACAGTGCTGACACACAGAGACAGACAACCTTTCACGCTCACACTCACACCTACGGGTAACTTAGAGTCACCAGTGAAGCTAACGAGCATGTGTTTGGACTGTGGGAGGAAGCCGGAGCTCCTGGGAACCCACGCACGCACGGGGAGAACATGCAGACTCCACACAGAAAGGCCCACTATACGTCTGAACCGGGACTCGGACCAGGGACCTTCTAGCTGTGCGGCGAAAGCACTAACCACTGTTGAAAGATGCCCTTCAGTTTCTGCTTTTAGATGCCCATAAGTGTCCATGTCAGGGTCATTAGTTTCTAACTACATATTAGTGTCTGTTTGAAGATACTCCAAGGTATGTGTGTGTGTGTGTGTGTGTGTGTGTATAAATAAGTATTAGTGTGTATTTAAATATTTATTTTCTAATTATTTGACAGTTGAATCTTTTACGGCACACCTCGGTCTGAACTTATACTCAGATAAACAAAGAGGAGTAACTGTTTCCCTGTGAGATGTGACAGTGATGTAGAGACGCTCGCGAGCAGTAAAAGTACCTGTAACGTGTACTTCAGCGCAGTACTTGTGTAAATGTACAGCTGACAGATCCGGCGCTGTTCTTTCTCAGCTCATCTCTCCGCGTGTTTGCAGACGAGCGGCTCAAACTGTGTCTCTGCAGGTTTGCCAGCTTTATGAGCCTCATCACCGTTAATGCCGTCAGTCTTCTCCCGCCTCTAATTGGCTCTGCACCCCAATTAGCTCCGGCTGTTAGCACCTGCAGCTCCCCGAAAGATTAACGGCGCCGAGTTTAAGACCCGACAATTAATCATTATTAGGGAGGAGCGACGGCGGCTTTGTGGGACTTCAGTTTGAGGTGTAAAATTTGAGTCTTTGTCGGGAGCGTTTCAGGTGTCAAACAGTGTGGAAACGTGAGTCATTTAGCAGTGTGAAATATGAATTATAAAGACAGAGTTACTGTGTAATCATTTCAGCAGTGACAAAAAGGCACTTAGTGATAAACCTGACAGAATCAGCGGCTGTGTGATCGACGCTGCAGCGGTTTGAACGCGGCTGATCCCGAGTCTGTTCTTACACACAGGCTTTTATTTCGACACAGACTGACTGATTAAGTTTTAAATCATCAGGATCAGGTCGTTTGAGGTGTAAGAAATGGTTAAAAATTAGCAGTAATTCTCCCGATAGAGCAGACGTTTACAGGCTGCTTTCAATCTCTCCCTGCATGGGACGATTTCAGATTCATTCTTTAAAGGTGAAAACAAATATTTGAGTTTACTGTACAAAAATGAAAACACCCCTGACAGTTACAGAGATTGTAACAAATTATTGAAAAATCCTTTATTTAAAGAGATTTATAAATTTGCTAATATTATAAAGTCATGAATTTGCGAGAAACAAAAACTAGTTTATAGGAACCTGTTTGATGTCGGGGGTCACGGCCCCCTCCCTCTGATTCACCTGTGTCTCTGCCCTGCTGGTTCTGCCACTCACACAGGTAAGCATGGCACGGAGCTCGGAGCTGATTTATTTTCTCTGCACATGAGAAGCAGACTTCATCGACTGAGCGACCCTCTGCTGCAGAAACACACGTTTCTGTGCTCCCCGTTTGCCCCAGGGGTCACATCACACGTGACAGTTACCCTACGACCTCATGACGGAGACTGAGAGGACAAAACATACAAACTACTTTAAATCAGTGTTTCAGTCGTGTTGTTGTTTGGATGGAGGCTTAGACAACAAACAACCAGCCCGAGGTCGTGGCTGACGACTAGATTAAGAGCGTTACGCGCTCAGGTCGGCGGTCGGAGAGGATTCATGCTCATTTATGACTTTAATTTCTCACATTTATTTTTTTTCTGGCAAATTTACGACTTTAATCTCAGAGTTTTGGAGTTTTTCTCTGAATATTACTCTTTTTTTTTTTTTTTTACTATGGCCCTGATTCGCTGATCAATAATCTGGCTCCTCCCCCACTATCACTGCGCTCAAATAATGGGAGTACAACGAGGAAGAGCTACAGAGGTGACTGAGCTTTCTCTAAACCCAGTCATGTACCCGCCACACATACATGCAGCTGATGTGTTTTAATGTTGTAAAAGCTTTTTGTTACAGTGAACATGTTCTGTCTGGTAATGTGTTCTGTTTCCTGCCCAGGGTACAGCTGCAGACGAGCTAACAGCGAGCTCTGGTACAGCTGAGACGCTGTGCTTCATCTCTGTCACGTAAACACATAAATAAATGTTCCTGACTTTAAAAGTTATTTTGTTGTAAAAGTGAACGTTGGACTTAAAGTCATCATGCGCAGCTCTGCTGAGAGATGTTTGACGACAGCTCACAAAGTGATGATGTGTGAGGGTTCACGTGTCTCTGCTGCCCCCAAGTGGCCAAAAAAAAAAAATCAAGTATTGCAGCTCAAAGTGTCTCTGCTACGGAAGCCCTGAGCGGACATGCGTCCATACATATTATTGACTCTGTTTTCCTGTGATAACGAGTCATTTCCTTTTGCTCATCGATCGAAAGCTTCTGATTTTATTAGCAGCTGGTGGTGTCGTGTCCACAGTCGTCTTTAGCCTGCAGAGGATTTGTAGCTCGTGTCTGACTGAAGAAAAACATTTTTCTAGATGACTTTTGAGTCTTTGATTTTTTCCCTGTCTTATAGTTCATGTTGTGTCAGCTCGTCCGCACAGATGTTTGTTTTCTGCACCGCTGTGTGATTTAACTGAATGATTTATACTGCGGTGGGGACGAGCGAGCACCAGGAGACTGGAGGAGAGAGAGGTCAGGTTAGCATCGCCTCAATGGCCTCGAACATGCAGCACGCACAGGTACACACACACACACACACACACACACACACACACACACACACACACACACACGGTGCACAGACACATTAAGTTAAGGCCTGTTCAGACGGACGTACATGAAAAGGAAACCACAGACATGAATGTTTACACTGAAGCTGCACGATATCTTATGTGCACTAGTCACATGACAGGAAGTGCGATACATTCAGTGCATTCATATGTTTTCATTCTGGCCCTCGAGATGATTTCTTCTTCACATGAATGTTTTTAAACGTTCGTATATCTTTCGTTTTGTTTGCACATTTTTCAAACACACACTCGCTCTACATGTGTAAATCACTTCTCCTTCCTCTGCAGTGTTCTTTATTTCATATATAATAACGTGTGTGAAAGTAAAATCTATTTATTGTTAGCTTATCTGGAAATATCAACATGTATAATTATCAAGCTACGATGCTACAATGCTAACTCTTAGCCTGAGCCTTGCAGCTGGTCATGTTTGTGTTCTTCTGAATATTTGTTACGTCCTGGACACTTGGCAGTACGCACACATATAAACAGTACACACAGATACACACTGAGGCTGTCACACACACTGTAAACACACACGCTTACCTCGAACACTTCCTGTTTCAGTGTTGAACAACATGCTGCTGCAGACGGTCGACACAGGAGGGAGAGACTTTCTCTTCTCCGCCCTCGCTCACAGAGAATGTCAAACAATATCTCCATCACCGAGACGTGTGCGCGCGCGCGCGTGTCTGTGTGTGTGTGTGTGTGTGTGTGTGTGTGTGTGCGTGTGCGTGTGGGTGTGTGTTGTCTGCATGATTTCAGGCCTCAGTCGGAGCTGAAACCCCAGCAGGAAAATCTGACCCAGAAACACAGAAGTAATACAGGTTAGGGTTTAAACCTTTAAAGCATTAAAATAAAAACAGTAACAGAAAACGTAGTTCTTGTTTTTCATGTGTGGCCAGTTCATCTCCACGCCACACATCTTTGTACGCGTTGCTTCCTGCTCTGTGAAGTGAAAACGTCTGACCTACTCACACCGTAACTCCTCTATCGCTAACCACTGGCTGCAAAGGAAGCCTCAAAAAGTTGGCTGTCACTCCCAAAGGACGCGTCTGCTCCTCCTCTCGTTGTACAAAAGTGGAGCCTAAAACCCCCCCGGAGCGGCCGCTGCCATCTTGCTCATTTGTATCCAGAGTGTATACAGTAGAGACTGTCTGGTGCCGCCCCTTCCTCTACCTGACACACACCTTTACCTTGTGCCCTCAGGTGTCCTTGGCGTGTTGGAGCCCTCAGGTGTCCTTGGCGTGTTGGAGCCCTCAGGTGTCCTTGGCGTGTTGGAGCCCTCAGGTGTCCTTGGCGTGTTGGAGCCCTCAGGTGGGCTCAGTCTGCAGCAGAACAGCTTCTTGTGTCGGTCTGAAGCAGATATTCACGCTGATGGAAAGTTCAATGACTGTAGTGTTAGTGTTAGTTACGTCTCCTCTCGCCGTTCCTCCTCTACTCTGCTACTCGGGAACAGAACGCTGCAGGAGCCCCATTTGTCAACAGAGATGTCAATCATGAGGCCACGCCCTCTTTTTATAGCATCAAATAACTAATTAAAAGTAAACGTGTCAGAAAAATGAACGCTTGGACGTAAATCAGCATGATAAGAACAAACTATAATGACAGAAACCATGTTTGAGAAAAATGTATTTGACGTGTATTTAGATTTTATAGTTTGACTCATGTCCCATCTGTTAACATGGAGGAGGCGGGGCTTATGAGCTAAACTGCAGCCAGTCAAGAATGTGTGTACCCTCAGCGCCTTGTAAGAAACCTGATTCTGGATCACATGTTTCAAAATGGAGTCAGAAATGTTCAGTATGTCACGCCTGAAAAGCTCCAGAAACTTCCAGTAATTACACACACACTGGGTGGGCTAACACCATGAGACCATCTACACACACACACACACACACACACACACACACAGACAGTCATGTGACGTTGTGTTAATCTCATGTCTGTGTTGTTTTTCTCTCAGCAGTTGAACCTGCCGTGACCTCTGACCTCCAACCCGGTTACACTGTTCCAGCGGGGTCACACAGTGGTGAGAGACTGTACTCTGTCGTTCACTGTGTGTGTGTGTGTGTGTGTGTGTGTGTGTGTGTGTGTGTGTGTCACTGACTACACACTCTGTAATCCCTCAGGCTTTATTCCAATCTGTAAACTCGTCTGTATGTTTGTGTATCAGCAAAGCATCAGTCCTCCTCCTCCTCCTCCTCCTCCTCCTCCTCCTCCTCGTCTCCTTCTTTTCCTTTCCTTCTTTCCTCCTCCCTTACTTCTTTCTTCCCTTCCTTGTTCACCCTTTCCTTTCTTTTCTCCTCCATCATCTTTCATCCTTCCTCTTGTCCGTCATCCATTCTTCCCTTTTACTCCCTTTTCTCCCTCCTCAATCCACCCTCTCTACTCCTTCTCCTTCCTTCACTCTATCCTCTTCCCCCGCCTCCTTCTTTTCCTCATCTTTTCCTTTATTTCCACCTTTTCCTCCTTCTTCCTCTCCTTCCTTCCTTATTTACCCTCTTTCCTTCCTTCCTTTCTTTTATCCTCCATCATCTTTCATCCTCCTCCTCCAGCCTCCCCTTCTCCTCCTCTCTTCTTCATCCTTTCTCTGCCCCTATTCCTTCCTTTTTTAGCCTCCTTCCTTTCATCCTTCCTCTCCTCCTTAAACTTTCCTTCCCCCTGTCCTATTTTTCTCCTTTTACATCTTTTGATCCTTCCTCCTTCTCTTCTTCATTCTCCTCCTCCCTTCTCTTCTTCTTTTCTAACTCTTCTTCTTTCTCACTTCCTCCAGTCCTTTCCTCCTCCCTCACTTTTCTCCCTTCCCTTCCTTCTTTAGCCTCTTGTCCTCCTCCTTTCCTCCTCTTTCTTTCCCACTCTTTTTATTCCTTCCTTACACTCCTCCTTCCTTTATGTCTCCCTCTCATCTCTCCTATTTCCTTCCCCTGTGTTCCTTACATTCCTCCTTCCACTATTTCTCTCGCTCATCCTCAGCCTCTCTCATTCAGTCTTCCTCCTCCCTTCATCTATGCCCCTCTCTCCTTCCTTCTTCCTCCCCTTCTTTCCCTCACTCTTTTTTCCATTACTTCCGTCACGCCTCTTTCCCCTTTCCCCTCTTAACCTGATTCCTCCTCCTTTTCTTCCCTGTCTCCTTTTCTTTCCCTCCTATGCCTAAAATCCCCCCCTTTATCCTTCCTTCATTCCCTCTCCCTTTTTCTCTCCTTCCTCACTCCTCTTTTCTTTTAACCTCTCTTTCTATTCTTGCTTCTCTCCTACTTTTACTCTCCTTTCCTACCCCCTTTTTTCTGTCATTACTTCCTTCCACTCTTCCTCCTCCCTCCTCCTCTCTTCTCCCCATGCAGCCTCTCTTTTCTCTCTCCTTCTTCCTCCCTTATCCCTACTTACCCTCTTCTCTCCTTTCTCCCTCTTCTTTCTATTTCACTCTCCTCCTCCTGCTCTATTTCCTCCTTAATTCCTCTTTCCATCCTCCTCCCTTCACCCTTCCCTCTCTTCCCTCCTCTCTTCTCCCTCTCTTTTTCTCTCCTCCTCTGCCCCTCTCGCGGCTCCTCCCCTCATATCTCCCTTTCCCTCCTCCTCTCTACACCTTCTTCCTTTTACTTCTCCTTCTTCTCTTCCACCCTCTTCCTTTCTCCCCTTCTCTCTCTCTCTATCTCATGCATCTCTCCTCCGTCCTCCAAACATGCCTCCCACCTCCTCCTCCCCTCCCTTCTTCCTCCTTCTTCTTTTTGATTCCTCCTTCCCCTTGCCCTCTCATTTTCTCTCCTCCTCTGACTCTTTCGCTTCCTCTCTTGCCTTCCCCTCTGTCCCCCTCTGTCCTCCTCTCTCCTCCTCCTCCCTTCCCTCTCCTCTCCTTCTTCTCTACCTCTCTATTCTTTTCTCTCCTCCTCTTCTCCCCTCATAACCCCTCTCCGTCCTCTCTCCTCCACCCCTCATCTTCTCTTCCCTCTTCTCTTCCTCCCTCTTCTTTTCTCTCCTCCTCTGCCTCTCTTGTTGCTCCTCCCCTCATGCCTCACTCCTCCCCTTTCTCCTCCCCCTTGCTCCTCCCTCGCTCTCTCCCGCAGTGTTGCGTGCTAGCTGCTCTCCTCTCCGTCCGGCTGGCTGCTCTGACGTTAACGCGCTGTGACATGTTACACTGAAACTACTTTATGGAATCAATATTAAATTCACAGCCTGTGACACTGAGGGCTAAACACACTGACTCTGTGTGTGTGTGTGTGTGTGTGTGTGTGTGTGTGTGTGTGTGTGTGTGTGTGGTTGCAGGTGCATGTATGTGTGTGCAGGTCATGGGTCATTCACGTGTGTGTCTGTGGGAGTAAAGAGAGAGAGTGTTTGCGTGCAAAAATGTCTTCACGGTCCTGTGTGTGTGTGTGTGTGTGTGTGTCTGTGTGTGTGTTCTTATATATCTATACTTCTGAGGACCATATAAAAGACAGCACAAGCAGGGACGTCCTGCAAAACGAGGACAATTAAAGCAAAATGAAAGTACATCTTTACGGCAGGTTGTATTTGTGTTATTTTAACGCTTTGATGTTTTCTTATGATTTCAGTGAGGTTTTTTTTCCTGTTCTTTTTCAACATGTCTCTCGCTTTTAAATCTCTGAGTGAATGAAATAATGAACCAAGTTTTTAGGTGTTTAACAAGACTATTCAGAAAAACTATTTAACTGTCTGTCCTGTCTATTTCCCAAATAAAGATATCTGCATAAACAGACAGAATCTGTAGGCAAGGGAAATAATTCTTAGAGATCAGAAACACAAGTTTTACTGAATGCTTTTATCCACTTTCCCAATGTCTGCTGGCTACACCAGAAGCCCCACTGCACACGGCATCATCACTAGAGGCTAAATCATCTTTAGAAAACATCCTCTGTGTTCTCAGATTGTCTCCATAATAAATGATTTCTAACTGTAAATACCAGAAACGTTACATGTGAACAGTTTATATCTGCAACACAACACAACTTAAACTGTATGTGACTCCATGTAACACACACATGCTAGGAATTTATGTGACATGTATGTAACGCACAATATGTAAGGGGCTCTCAATCAAAACAAAAGATGTAGTTTGATGATGGTATTAAGTAGCGTGGCATCATGGGAGTTGTTGTCTTTATTTTTAACCTCATTGCTGATCAGAAACTCTGTTCACAGATGAGGTAATGTAATCAATTTTATTCACTTAATGTTCGTCAAGTTTGTTCACATTGTGACCTTTCGTTCCAAATCGCAGTTATGAGTCATGTTAGCTAAACAGTTAGCCGACTTCCTGCCTCACTATCTTGTCATTGACGTCTCTTCATTGACGACAGACGGCCAAATGAAATGTTTCTTGAAGAACATTTTCTGGTATGAACACTGAAAACAGTTGAATTCATTTAATAAGCAACTCGACATTTTAATATGAAAATATACGTTTTTCTTTAGCTTGAAATTTAATTTAAAAATGTCGACTTCTCAAGTACTTAAACTAAGTTTGAGATTACGTTACATTTAAGATTATTTCCTGCTGTAGGTTTATTAAAACTAACAACTGCATCTCACTCATGCGATAAAACTACATGTAAACAAAAGTTACTACAAGAAATCTGCCCTAGAGATCCTGTAAAACTCAAAGGTAGACATCTAAATGCCTTTAAAATAAAGGTTAGAATCAAAGTGTTCAGGATTACATTACAGAACAAATGTCCTCACAGGGATAGTAAAAACTGTGTGTGTGTGTGTGTTAGCAGACCTGACTGTTCAGTCATGTGTGTGTCTGTGAGTATGAAGTGAAAGTGTGTTTGTGTGCGTAAAGAAAGAATGTGAGAGTGTGTGTGTGTGTGGATATGGATGTTCATTCAAGTGTGTGAGAGAGCGAGAAGCTGTGTGTGTGTGTGTGTGTGTGTGTGTGTGTGTGTGTGTGTGTGTGTGTGTGTGCGTGTGTGTGTGTGTGCGTGTGTGTGTGTGGTATCCTGGGGGTGAATTAGAGCAGAGGCAGTCATGTTTGATAGCAAGGTCTCGACATCGATGAAAACACTCTAAAACGGCACGCAAACTCTGAGCGAAGAAAAAAAAAACAGCCAGGAGGGAGGAGAGAGGAGGGGTGAGGCAGGGAGGGGGTAAGATAAGAAGAGGAGGGGGTGAGGTAAAAGGGAGGGAAGGGGAAAAAAGAAACGATAAAGGAAATTTGACAGAGAAACGAAAATTTATGATAAAGCGGAAAAGAGAGAGAAAGGAGGAGAGAGTGAGGAGAGGAAGGTGGAGAGAATGAGGAAAAAGAGGGGGAGGAAACAGGGGAGGCAAAGGAAGAGAGGGGGGAGGGGTTAAAGTAGAGGTAAGGGAGAAGGTGTGAGGGAGAACGAGGAGAGGATAAAGTGAGAGGATAAAAGAGCAAAGGATGAAAAATGGGGAGGTGAGTAGAGAAGAAATGGAAAAAGGGGCTCTGCCTTACTTCCTGTTTGTGTCTCTCACCTCCAAGCTGATTGGTTCCTCCTGAAGACATGAATCTTTAAAAACACCTCACATATAGTTTCATGTTTAAAAAAGGTTCAGCAATTTACTTGCAGAAAAGGATAAAATAGTGCATTTTTCTGGGACTATTTTCAGCGGTGGATTAATCCTCACTTGCTCACACGCCGAACCTGTAATGATAATGAACATTTTGTTAATTTAATTTATTGCATTATATTTGCAGAGAAAACCCTTCTGCATTAATAACAGCATGAATAAAACATTCATCACGACACAGTTAATAAAATCACCATTTCAGCTTTTTAAATAATCATTCATTAATATTGATGCGTCATTACTCCTGCGCTGTTTTAATAACTGTGCTCTGTATGCATGCGTGTGTCCACATGTGCTGTGTATGTGCGCGTAGCCTATGCATATACCTTGTGTGCATGCAATGTATAATTCATGTCACACCTCCTGAATAAAGAGACCACTCTGACACGACCTTTTGACCCCCAGAGAAGACATGCAAATCTTTAGATTTAATGTGGAAATTTGAGCTAAACTGTTAAAGGAAAAGAAAGTTTTATCTTACATTAAAAAATTACCTTTACCACATCATAGTGATTTTCCTCTGTCAAAATGAATTCTACATTACAAGTCGAAGCCACGGAGCCACTCCTGATTTAAAATAAACGTAGTGAAAAAGTTTCCTCGGGACTAAAGAGCACGTCTGAATGTCACACTTTTCTCTACATTAAAACTCGGTCTATAAAAATCTTTGAAAAGCATAAAAGATTATTTTTGTTGTATTATTACACAACAGTGCACCTTTCATGTTTTTCCTCTTTCACTTTACACAACAATTAATCTATTATGAATTTGTATGACCATAAAAATGCAACTTAAAGACATGTCTCATCGATATCTCTAAATGTAACATGTAACTGATTTTCTGTTTGTTGTTTGTGTGCGATTTTCTTTAGAGTTTATTAAATAAGCCGTCAAACAGCTGCAGGAACGATGAGCGCATCAACAAATGAGGTTGGTGCAACAATAACTGGAACTATTTGTTTTCCACACAACACTCTGATTGATTTAAGTTAACGCAGGACTACAAACAGCCAATGACTGGATCTGTTTTTCCTTTTAACAACCGAGACTGGAACTCTTTTTGTTGATGAGTCTGTGCACTGACTGTGTTTAAACAGTCTTGGTGATTAGGGCCTGTGTCCACTGCCAGCGGGATTCTTTTCACGCTGGCAGTGGACACAGGCCATTTTTCAGTGGCTATTTTTCGGGGTCTTCAGCCCTCGGCTTCAGCTGTGATTTCTCGCTGCTCACTGCGCTCTCAGTTGAGAATAGTGAAACTTTTGGAAAACCGCCGCGCTTGTCAATGTCACTTCTCCTTCACCGACCAATCAAAATCAAGAAGGGGCGGGACCTCTGATATCAACTTTGTCAAGTGGAGGAGAAGCTAATCCTTTCTCGCGTTCTTTGCGCCTTTGTTTCCAGCGCCTGAAATCTTGTGAGGTTGCCAGGTTTGGCTCCATTGACACCAAAATAAAAGAGCTTAGTTTACTGACCGTATTTGGCAACCCACACAAAGTGTTTTTAAATCCTGGACGGAGCCACACTCACTGTTTCTCAGTGCTGCCGGTCTGTACCCAGGTCCAAACACACACAGGATAAACAGTGTTTCACTACATGCTGTTAAAGACTGCACTGCTTCTGTTTGTGTAGTTGTGGGATTGATTTATTCATGTGTGTGTTTGTTGTTTCTGCACGAACTTCAGCAACTCCCACCAGGACTGCTGAAGCCCCGAGTGTGAAGGAGCTGATTCAACCAGCCACACACACACACACACACACACACACACGCACACACACACACACACACACACACACACACACAGTAACACACGCTCAGCAGCAGAGGTGTGACCACCGCAGTGTGTTTGTGGGTTTGTGTGTGTTTTTCTGCTTCAGTGAGCAGTAGCTGAAGGCTGATGTTTGCACCGACAGCCTGACAACAACAGCAACACTGTGCTGCACTGAAAGAACACACACACACACACACACACACACACACACACACACCCTGCTTTGTATAACACAGTGTATTTTACATTACACTACAGCCATAGTGTGTATCCTTCTCTGATTGGCTGGCAGGTGTCTGTTAGGATCATTTACTGAACGTGAACTCCTCAGTTGTGATTCTGTCAAGGTCAACAGCTGTGATACCCAGAGGATGAATCTGGCTTAGTGCAACAGTATGTTCTCAAAATAAGCAGATTTTAATGTGATTTTATTACAATAGAGAAGTTGAAAAGATGCAGAAATAACTACATCATGATACTGGTTAATAAAAAGTCTGAATTCAGGCTCAATCATGTCTTTCTGCAAGAAAAGACAAGCAAACTCTAAAAATGCTGGTTTTTTGAATGGAGTTTGGTTATGGAAGGCTGTCGTGGCAGTTTTGTGTGATTCATTCTGCTTTTTGTCTCACCTGATGTCTGTACAATCTTTCTTTGAAGCCTGACTGCACCTGCTCCCTCCTCGCCAAATACTGTAAGACGTGCACTTTTGCAATGCATTATGGGACACCCTATGATGTCATTGATGTTGTTGTTGTTTTTTTAAGGAGGCAGAGCCAGAACACGGACTTCAGAGCTCTGTTCTGTTATTCTAAACATCGACTGCGGCTGGTAAAATAGTGGTTTTTGGGGATTGGACAGCTGCTCACAGAACAGACAGAAAAAATGACGCACACACATACACACACACACACACACACACACATACACACACAAATACACACACAGATAATGACACACACTCACAGAAGCAGAAAGCAGCCATAGAAACCTTGACATTGTGGCGCCAAAAGAGACTAAATGTTTTTTCTGTCCTGCTGAGACATTATTCCATTTATACCACTGACACACACACACACACACACACGCACACACACACACACACACAGTCATTAATGACACAGAGGTCTGCGCTGAGAGCTGAAGAGTGACAGACAGCTCGTTAAGATCGTCATCATGCTGAGGCCTGGACCTTGTTAGTGCAACACACACACACACACACACACACAAGTACAAAAACACACACTTACACACACATATACACACACTCAGCAACAAAACACACTCACACACTTACAAAACACACTCAGAGTGTTTTTTCTTTCAGACATGCTGGATTGAGGCCCCTGGGCTTTGTTACTCAGACTGAATAGAGGACCCTGTGTGTGTGTGTGTGTGTGTGTGTGTGTGTGTGTGTGTGTGTGTGTGTGTGTGTGTAAAATCCTGTAAACCTGTTTATTATTATACCACAGTCCAACAGTAATCGATATAAAAGGTAAATTTGATTCTAAATTAAACACAAATCAGTGTAAAGTGAGATTTAACTGTTTAAGTTTAATTGATCCTAAATGTTAAACATATTACAGAAAATATAAAGTTAATCAAAAATATGTCAATAATTAAACCATAATAATATAATATAAATAATTAAACCAGCTACAAAGAAATAAACCCGCTAAAGATTCTCAAACAGCAGCAGCGAGGGAGAAAACAGACGGAGCATCTTTGTGTTAGTATTTTTACATTTAATATGCGTATTATTACTATTACTAATTTTGTCAGTCAATACCTTTAATAAACAAACACTTAATTATTATTAATAATTAAATTATTAATTAATAATAATATTATTATTATTATTATAAAAATTCATGTCTTATAATGTAAATGTTTTTTTTATCATGTTCACTGTGGTGAGACGATAATGTGCCGTCTGTTCTATTAATAATTCATTTATATTTCATATAAATATTATTCTTAAAATATTAAATATTAAATACATTTGTATTAAATCTTCTTGTAATTATGTTATTTATTAATAATTAAGTATTTAATATTACATATTTACTAAGGACCGGTTAAAGGTTTTTTACAGCTAACTGTAAGTGGCATTGATTTGTATTTTCCAAATGTTTTTGTAAGAGGGCTGTTTTGCAAATAAAAAAGATGTATTAGTGCATATGTTTCTCCCACCATTATTAAAAATTAATGATCTCATAAATCTGCAGAAAAGGCTGTAAAATATATATAATATAATATAATATAATATAATAACTTTTCTGTGAAACGACCCTCAGAAAGACAAACTCTGCCCGTCTGCAGCTGGTGAAGTCGTGATTGAACGGAGGATTAGAGACGTGTCAAAGACTGCAGCTTTAAATGTGCTCTTTTCTTAATGTTGTGAAAATGACAAATAAAGTAGTTAAAGATCTCTCAGTACACTGACATGGAAGGGTTTTTTTTGCACAGTAATTTTGTTTAAATCAGTTCATAATAAATCAGAAGTTAAGAGATCGACTGTAGAAAAGTGTTTTTGTTCCTGGTCACAAAACTGAGAAAATAAATGAATTAAAGTTAATTATACGATGTGAAAAATGTTCAGAGCAGCAGAGAGATTTTAAATGAAATAAATAAGAAGATCAAATGAAAAATATTAAAGAAACAGAAAATGATCAAGAACATGAAATCAAACGTTCTTTTTAATAAATATTATCACTAAATGATGAGTTATCAGAACAAGTGGGACAAATACACACACACATATATGTTCTCACATTCTGATGACACACACACGTTACACAAAGGACCTCTCTCTCTCTCTTGCTCTCTCTCTCTCTCTCTCTCTCGCTCTTTCTCTCTCTCTCTCTCTCTCTCTCTCTCTCTCTCTCTCTCTCTCTCTCTCTCTCTCTCCCTCTCCCTCTCCCTCTCCCTCTCTCTCTCTCTCTTTAATTGGATTGAGACATCAGGAGGTGTCAATCAAACGTCTTTACAAACGGACAATCTCTTCAAAAAGCCATTATGTACACCAACGGGCCCCGGGGGCCGACACACACACACACACACACACACACACACACACACACACACACACACACACACACACACAGTGAGAAAGGAGAGGAAGGTAATAATTAGTTGTTGGTGGTTTGATGGGTGCTCCTGACACCTCGAGGCCACAAGAAAATGTTCTCACAGCTCACAGTGTGTGTGTGTGTGTGTGTGTGTGTGTGTGTGTGTGTGTGTGTGTGTGTGTGTGTGTGTGACACCAGTGTCCTGTCCCGTCTCATTACCCAGAAGCCTCCTCTGACCTCGAGTCAACACAAAGAATAACGGTTGGTTTTCTGCTCTGACGGGGATTTGAACCTGTCACCCTGAACGGCTGCTGCTCAATATCCTCGTGTGTGTGTGTGTGTGTGTGTGTGTGTGTGTGTGTGTGTGTGTGTGTGTGTGTGTGTGTGTCACACTGGGTTGGCAGATGCAGAGACCAATAAATGATCAGTGGCACATTTGTGTTCAGTTCTGTGCTTATCTTCCTGACATTCAATCAGAAATGGTCAAACCAAACTCCATTCAAAAAACGAGCATTTTTAAGAGAGTGTTCTTGTTGTCTTGCAGACAGACCTGACAGAGCATGAGCTCAGCCTCTTTACAACCCTGCCTCCTGATGTAGTTCTCTCAGCATCCTTCAGCCTGTTTATTGTCATTAAATCTCAGTAACATCTGTTTGTTGTGGCTTCATAGCGCTGCAGAACATTAAGTACGATTTGGTTCTTTGAACTTAACTAGCATTTATTTTTTATACACAGAAAACATGATGATTTAACTCTGACTCAATAATTCAGATTGAGTGTAAAACAGCCTTAACGTAACTGATCCGACATAACAAGGATTTCCTGTCCAACCATGCAGACACTCTGATCCTGATACAGTAACATTTGAACCAGATTCAGCCCAGTCCGCTTCTTCACAGCCTGAAGCAACACTTAGCATGTTGAAACTAAACATGCCGCCTTACATCACACGTCTCTTCAGCTGAAACACCAAACAGAAACTGCAGCCGCAGCAGACGTGTTTCCCAACAGGCTGTCAGACAGAATCTGCTCAGACGCTGCACTGGAGGTGGAGCAAGGCGCTGACACGGCCAGGGTTGAGGGTTTGTATGGTGACCTGCTTGACTAGATCATGAGCACAATTTTAATGTGCGACGACTCAGTAGTTTGCTAAAGGTTAATGTACGTCACTTTGAAATACAAGTCTGTTGATGTTCTACAGTTTTGTGATGTATCTGCCAAATGTGTTCAAACCAAGCGGAGTAAATCTTCGCACAGCGTGATTGCAAAGAAAGTCGAGGCAAAGATGCGAATTGAGGACGAAGATGCAGGAATAACTTTTTAACTAAAACAAGCGTTGAGATTCTCCTGAAATTCTAACGTAGCATAACCAGACTCCATTCAGAAAACAAGCATTTTAAAAGATGTTTTCTTGTCGTCTCGCAGACAGACCTGACAGAGCATGAACTCAGCCTTCTTACAAACCTGCCTCCTGATGTAGTTCTCTCAGCATCCTCTCAGCCTGTTTATTGTCATTAAATCTCAGTAACATCTGTTTGTTTTGGCTTCATAGCGCTGTAGTGAGACAGATCTCAGCCCACGTGTGACTTGCTAGATACAGATATAGATACTGCCACTCAGCGGAGACAGATGGACAGGCGCTCCACGGCTGAAACAGAACGCCGATCAGAGAAATCCTGGTCCTGATCCGAGCTCACAGCTCATCACACTGGGCTCTGGTCAGCCTGAAGGAGCTGGAAGCAGCAGGAGAGTTCATCCAGACAACAACACAAGTAAACATCCTGCAGACAAACATGCATGAGGCAGCGATGAGTTTGGTTTTGGTCTGAACACAGCTTCTAAAGTTTTGTTGCTGTACACACACTTTATTTCATCTCTGTCCTACACATGTTCCTGCTGCCCAAATATCCCACTAGAGTAGAAAATGTGGATTCATCCACTGCAGAAAGTAGTCCCCAACAAATGCACTATTTCCTCATTTTTAAGTAACGTCGGTAAAAGACAGGAAGTTAAATTGGTTCTGCAAAGTTCTGCAAATAGAAAAACATTTTTAAAAATGTTCTTTTTCTGTGTAAAATATGTGGATATTTGCATCTCTGCGTGTGTATGTGTTACTCTGTCTCCATGTGCACGTGTGTGATGCCTGTTTGACATGTGCATGCATCTACATGTGTGTTTCAGTGTGTTGGTGTGTGTGTGTGTTTTCTTGGGCCACCTGCTGTGTGTATGCCTGTTCAGCTGCTCTCCCACTGAGTCTGCAGCCAAATAATACTTCATTAAAATACCAATAAATACTCCAAAAATCACTCAAACACCCACGAAGAAAGAAACTTAATTAAAATACCAATAAGCAATTAGCTTAATTTCATCACCCAATAAATAACCAACTTCATCAAAATACCAGGCAGGCGCCAACTTCATTGAAAAACACCCAATCAGACGCAGTCAAAGGAGCGTGTGTTGGTGTGGTTTGTGTTTGTGCAACATCATTCTGAATGTGTGTGTGTGTGTGTGTGTGTGTGTGTGTGTCTGTGTGATTTGCATGGTAATAACCCGGGCCGCGCTCTGGAAGTTTCTCTCAGCGAAAAGATAAGATCCGTTTAATTCTTCCTCCGTTCATCCCACGTTCATCTCACAGCTGGACTTTTGTCTCCCTCCCTCGCCTCCTCTCTCCTCCCTTTCTCTCTTTTCTTTCGCTCGTTCTTTCCTTCTCTCTCTCTCACATGCTAATGCGGATGAGGCGATTGGCTGATTTTGAAGAAACCGAGAATGACATAAAAAACAAAAGGTTGAATGTATAGACGTGAGAGATAGAGGAGTTTACATGATGAAGGCCGAATATGTTTACGTGTTTATGCGAAGGCGGTTTGGCTTGATTTATGTTGAAACGCGGCTCATTTGTCTCAAATGTTCTCATTATGATTCGTAAATCACACGCTAAGAGCAACTCCTCCATCCAGCGTGTCGGGAGTCAGGAGACGCTGTAAAAACGCAGGTAGTCCCCTGAGGGTGGCGGCTGGGGGCGCAGAATGAGTCGAGCTAGGGCGGCACGATTACGACCAAAATGACAATCACGGTTATTTACTCATTTTAGGGAAATTTAAATAAACAGAGCTTTCGGTTACATTTTGTGCTGCATTCAGACTCGTGTACAAATTTAGCATCAAACTAAGACTTCAGGTTCTTTACCTGAATGTGATGCATCATGGGTAATGTCAGAGTGTCTCTGGGAGCTGGGTGATAGGGTGTCTTTGTGCAGCGTCTCTGTTCTGGATGTCTGACGTGACGCTGGAGGACGGGGAGCAGCTCGTTCTTCCTCTCGGCCTTCACACACTCATCATGCTGCACTTTGTAACTCTGTAGTCGTGTTGCTTTGCGGCGCAGACGCAGGTTTCATGACCTCTCTGCTGATTATTGTTTCTTCTTCAAGTCACTTAAACCTGAAACACCTCCAAACAAGCGCTGACGAGCCGCTTCAGGGGACCAGCTCTTTGTCTTCTGTTCAGATGTTTGACTTTAGTTTCTCTGACCGTCTCTGTTGTTTCCTCTTCCTCTCTGCGAGGTCGGCGTTCATCACATGACATGTCAGCTCCTCCAGAAGTGAAGCCCAACCCTCTCCATCGCCCCCTGGTGGAGCAGCTGTTAGTTTAGGGAGCGCTTGATTTGATCTGCAGCAGAGTTTTCTTCGGGCGGGGCATTTTAAACGTCAATAAAGGACTCCTTAAACAAATAACACTAAGGTTAAGCCCACCGTATAAAAGATACTAAAGGTACTTTAGAATCGAAATAAATCTTAAAGCGCAGAGAAAGAAACCTCGAAACATGCTGAGGAGAGAAACGTAGGAAGCAAGGAGAAGAATAAATATGAAGAATAAGAAGAACAGACAGGAAAGGCAATAAAGAAGAGAGGGAGAGAGGGATGAAATGAAAGAAGAAAGAGATGGAAACTGTTGGGAAATATCACACACACACACACACACACACACACACACACACACACACACACACACACATACAGCCTCTGGTTTATCCCCCAGTGTCAGAGGAACATTGAAAGTGTGAGGAAATAACAAGGGACCGAGTCATTTAATTTGACTTCATGTAGTGTGTGTGTGTGTGTGTGTGTGTGTGTGTGTGTGTGTGTGTGCGCGTGCGTGCAGGTGGGTTCCAGCGGATCACAGCTCGCCGAAACGGGCCGATAATCAAGTCCCCACACTTTTTACATGGACAGAGAGAGCGAGAGAGCGAGAGAGAGAGAGAGAGAGAGACAGGAGGTGGCAGAAGATAATGAAGCTCGGCCGTCTCTGGTGTTTGCAGCGCGGGCCGACAGGTGAGCCCACACTCTGAGAGCAGCAGAGTTACCTGGAGGCTCACGGTGGGAACCAAACAGCAGAAACCAAATCCAGAAATGAGCCGCGTAAACCAGAAGCTCCGGCTGTAATTACGTGTGTCTGTGCTGAACATTGGACAGTCTGCGGTTTGGTCCTCCGTTAATGATGGTGTAAACGGGACATCCAACCAGGAGACGAAAGTTTGACTGATTATTATAACCTACACAACGAAGTGCTTCCTTAACTTACCCAAACAGACCCTTTGACCTTAACCGTCTGTGAGACAGAAAGACAACAGACCTTAAAGGATTCCTTAAAGCGGACGCTAAAGGGTTAAAGCTGCCCCACCTTAAAACAGCTGCCAAAAGGTGGTGCTCTAGGGAGACCCTCACTTAAAAAGGGTAAGTTGAAACAGATTGCAAAGTATAACTTCAAAAGACTGTGAAGGGTACCTGGAAACAGGTGCTCAAAGGCCAACTCAAACGTGACAACAGAAGGATATCTGGATGAAGACGTTAAAGGTGAACGAGAAAAAGATCCCCAAAGGTGTCGTGAAAACGTACCCTAAACGGTACCTTACAACAGAAGGTGTTTCGTAACAGACGCCACGATTTAACTAAACGCCAAAGTATATCTTAAAAAGACACCAAGGGCACCTGGAGACAGGTGAAAAGGGTAACTTGAAACACACAAAGGGTATCTTAAAACAGATGCTAAACATGTGCGCGTTATGTGTTGGTATGAGGTGCAAAAGGGGTGCTATGACAAACGCTTAAGGGTACCTCAATGATGACATTAAAGGATACCTTAAAACAGACCTCAAAGGAAACCTTGAAACAGACGGTAAAAAGACACCTGAAGCGCCCGCTGACGGGTAAAATTACCTTCAAACAGATGCTCAAAGGTATCTTTAAAGAGACGCTGAAGGGTACCTTAAAGTTACAGTCTCAAAGATCTCAGTTTAGTTCTCTTTGGCGCCACCCATGGTGATAAACGGTACCTGCAGGAGCACACTGCCCAGATATCCAGACAGTGCTGCATGTGTGACGTCCACGGTCGGCTCCGGTTGTAACTCTTGATTTTCCTGGCTGACGGTCGCTTTCCTTTTCAGACTGTTTGCTTCATCTGAGCGTCGAGTTTGTTTCTTCTTCTTTGGATTTTCACTTCTTGTTGAAGTTGTATCTGTCGTCATCCATCTTTTCTTTGTTTGTTCAGCCATAGTAGATTACTGTTTACTCGCAACACTTGCAGAGAGCGGAAAAGCAGCCGTTTAGCTCCGCCTACTCTCTCTGGCAGACCAACCACTGCTGGCTGATGGAAAACGCGTCACTAACTGGGCGTCGCCACAGACACCCAGCCCATAATAATACTATATACTGCAGATGCAAAGGCTTTCATCAGTGGGCCATAGGCTCAGTCACCATTGTGTTGCACTCAGAGAGAGAGAGAGAGACTTACAGACATTTATTTACATGAACATCTTCCAGATTATTACTTTAAAACAGACGCTGAACATGTGCTACCTTGCACGACGGTATGAGATGCAAAAGGGGAGCACTGATCGAGCCTCGTACCTGATGGAATAAAACATCAGCTGAAGGTTACAATTCCCACTTTGGGATCGATAAAGAACGTCTGTCTATCCACCGAACCTTGAAGCAGATGCCAGGTGGTAACTCAAACCTGTGTGTAGTATATTGTAGTATATAGATGTAGTATGTTTGTGTCTAGTTAGGTAGAAATATACACCTTGTTCCCCTTTAATAATAATAATAACTTTATTTATATGGCACCTTTAAAAACAAGAGTTTACAAAGTGCTTTGACAACCAAAGTAAAGCAGAGAACACAGAAAACCCACTGAGCTGCTTTATTTGCTCCTTGCAGTCGTGCTTCTCTGCAGACCCTCTGTGGAGTCTCTGAACCTTTCTTTGTCAGAGTGTGGCAGGTCTCAGTGGGGCTCCAGAGCACGTCGCTGCGTGACAGATAGACTGACAGATCCATCTATGTGAGAATGTAGAAAAATACAACCTGTACGGACCGAGTCATCACACACGCTCCGTAGGAAACGGGGACGATGTGACGGCAGGAATGTAGATAAGGAGGTTATGTGCGAGGACCAATTTATTTCTCTTGGCAGGGTGGGAAGGCCTCTGAGACACGGTTCACATGTCCGCATGACAGCAGAAGTCTCAATAATGAAATCCTCTCAAACTGTGTTTAGATCCGGAGACGCTCCGGTCCGATGAGGTGACACGGAGGTCGATCTGTAGGCCGTCTGGATAATGATCAGCCCTCTCCGTCTTCCCGTGTGTTTCTCTTCCTGCGTGTGGAAAACAGCAACTTGTTTGTGGCATGCTTTCCACAGAGCCGACTGCAGACTGTAAGTAGGTGTTGTTGCATGAAACAAACATGGCGGCTGTCAGGTTTTCGGGCGAAATGCTCTACAGGCAAAAACAGATCTGCTGCTGTGACACAACAATGACCCCTTCACTGTGTGGATGAGACAAAGGCGCAGACTGCAGAGTGAAGGGAGCGCTTCAGGAGTCATTCAGGGATCTAAAGCAACAAAATAAATCTGGAATGTCTCCAGTAGACGTGTTCATCCTGCAGCAGTGAAACAGGCTGTAATGGCTGCAACATAATCCTTGATGGGTCAAAGGTCGTCCACTAAAAGTTCTCGTTGTTTCCACTGACAGGCTCAGATTGTTATTCTAAGTGTGTGACAACATGACAGAAAGGATCCCTACAGAGATAGACCTTTTTGTTACAGAGGAAGATGATTGTTTTAACCACACACAGACGTTACATCGCTCTCTGCACACACACCAGACTCCATTCAGAAAAACACTGATTTAAACTGAACACAGGAGCTGCTAGACGACTGTTGCTCAGTTAGTGTGTTTTTTGTGTGACATAAATATTGTGTTGAATATAAACTAATTATTTAAAACACAAAAACACAAATGAAAGACAGACTGAGGCAACAGCAGACCGAAGCGTCAGTTGAAGATGCGTTCTGTGTTTACACCTGCTTTAACTTTTATCCTGATAGTTACATGTTCTTTAGCGCACGTTTACTGACAGTCAATAGGTTTGTAAGAAAACACCGTGTGTGTATGTGTGTGTGTTCAGCTGTTCTGTTTGTGTGTTTGTTTTTGTTTGTCTCTGTGTGTGTGCTGTTTGTTTTGTGTCTTTTTCCCTCCAGTTTGTCCTTTAACGTGTCTGTCTGTTGTGTGACTGTGTGTCAGAGTGTGTGTTTGTGTGCGGAGCCGCTGGGTGACATTTTCCATTCCAGGTGTGACATCTCGATTCCCTGACAGCCTCTTCTCCTCCGACACACACTAAACAACTCCTCTCTGATTTTACCTGCCTCCCACACACACACACACACACACACACACACACACACACACACACACACCTCACCGACCACCTCTGTCTCAGCTCTGCCGCTCGACAAGCTAATTTAGCCAATTACACACAGGTGTGATGCTAATTTCCCCGAGCTGGCAGCCAGCTCCTGGAGGAGGTAAAAATAACGAAATTACACCCATCTGTCCCCCTGCCGGCAGGCGGGCTCTCCCACTGGGTGTCGGCTCCACCGCCACCACAAGACACACACCGGAGGAAAAAAACATTGGCTTTGATAATGGAGGACAAGACAATGGACAGTGTCTGTGTTTGTGTGTGTGTGAGTGTGTGTGTGTGTGTGTGTGTGTGTGTGTGTGCGCGCAGGAATCCAGGCTGCAGCCACAGTTGCTTTTTCTCCTCTTTGTTTGCAGCTTTCAATAGATTTCCAGAGATACACGGCAATTTCCTGCAAGAAAAGAAGCAGCAGACTTTCGGTGCGGAGGGATAATTATGTGAAGCTGTTTTCGAAGGCGGCGAGGTTGGATGTGTCGGTGTGTGAGGACAGAGGAGGAGGATTTCTCAGAGCTCAAACACACACATGAAAAACACATGGCCAGAGGAGACGGCGGCCTTCAGAGAGCGACGGACTCAAAGAGTCTCATGTGGTTCATCTCAGCAACACGCGGCGGAGATTCTCTCTGCAGAAATGTACAAATGAAACATCACACGTTCATTCTGACGCATGATGTTTGAGTGTCTGAGGCTGCAAAGGTGCAACTGATCACGGTAACCTCATCTCATGTGACTGCAGTGATACATGTCGGCCTTAAACCAACAACTCTGCAGACACCTTCACCGTGGCACAGAAGTTTCTGACATGCTCTGACACAATGTTTGTGTAATGTACAATCACACAGACAAACTAACAGTTCAAGGCAGCGGTGGAACACTAACTCCTGTGTCCTGTGAGGTAAAAACACTGTTTTTATGAATGGAGTCTGGTGTGTGTGCAGAGAGCGATGTGACGTCTGTCTGTGGTTAAAACAATCATCTTCCTCTGTAACAAAAAGGTCTATCTCTGTAGGATCCTTTCTGTCATGTTGTCACACACTTAGAATAACAATCTGAGCCTGTCAGTGGAAACAACAAGAACTTTTAGTGGACGACCTTTCAGTAAAGCGTTCACTGCATGCCGATAAAGTCTGGAGTCTCTGCTAGCACGGTAGACATGATCAGGCTGTCAGAAGGTGAGTTCAGGTAACTGGTTATTGAGAGTCACTGATCTGGCACCAAATCTACTCACTATAATTACGCACACAAAACAGCACATGGAAGCAGCCAATGAGCCGACCCGGCACATCTGCACCCCGCAAAGACGCCCCAAACTTATAAACATGATGCCTTCGGGGGAGCTCAGGTCAAGTGAGAATCACTATGAAACAACATGGTAAATTCAGGAACAAGACCGTGGTGACTTCTGTGTGAATGCTTTGACCACCACTCAGACTTTATCACTCTTTATACTACGTCTACTGCGGCTGTATAGACAACGTGTTTGTAGTGCAGACAGTCTGAATCAATCTGAGCAACCAAACGCGTGATGTAGCGTTAGGCTGCTAGGCTAGGTAGTTCCAACAACCAGTACAAATGCTGCAAGGTGATGCTCCGTAGAGGAAAAGCCCGACTGTGGAGCTGTGAGCAATGAAACATACACTCCCCCTAAACAGGTCCAGGCCCTCAGGTTGGGAAACATTAATCTACGTAAGATTAAGGCAGCTTTATTATTATAGCAACACTTATCTCAACACAATCCCTGACAGAGGACATGAGGCATAGGAAAAGATGTAGAATATGTTTCAACACATTTAAATCACTTGATAAAAACAGATTAAACAGGTGAATAAAACATTTCAGTTATAGTGTGAACAATAGAAGAATGAGAACTAGCCCTACATTTAAGATGCAAAAGGCAGAAAAGAAACAGAAACATAAAACATTTCTAATGTTCACCTGCTGACAGAAGAATAATTATTCTACAACGAGCTCTGAACACTTTGTTTTGTGTCCTTTGTAAACATCATTGTCACCTCCTTCATTCAGATATTTTCACTTTGGAAGACCCTTTAAATCCAGCCACACACAAGAAGACAAACTTTCATTCAGGAAACATAAATATAAAAAAACTATTTATTATTGTGGGTCGAAAAGTCTTTCTGCTTGTTTCAGCTTCAGCTTAAAATCAGATGTGTAGATTAACATCTTCTGTGTTGATTTCATGGATTATATTAAATCATTTGTCTTTTATTCCTTCTCTAATTTTATGTGCGAGGCCCTCAGATGAGCCTTCAGCTGCCCTGACCTCAGAGGAGGAGGAGGAGGAGGAGGAGCGGTTTGGCCTCTGAGATCTCTGATCTGTTGCTGCTACCTAGTGGTGCTTTATTGTAACAGCAGCATTTTGCAGGATCTCACTCCAGACATTAGTGCTGCAGGAAGCGTTGGAAGGTTAAATATATGTTAACAGTGTTAATATCAATCATCGATATGTGAACTTTGTGGTTATCAATCAGCCAGTTGTTAAGAATTATAATTATATTTAGTTTTTTTTTGTTGTTTTTTGTTTTTGTTGTTGCCTTTTTTCAACGTCTAAGCAGTATAGGACAGGGACAGTGCTGTCTGAGCATAAACTGAATGAACTGGCTGGTTGCATGACATCATGAAATCCATAAATGTACTATAGAACAGATCAAGAGATTTATTTTGAAATTTAAAACAAACATTTATTTCACTTCAATATTATTTTAGTTTGAAACATCTTTACAGAAAGAATCCGAAAATGTTTCTTTAAATACAATTATTCAAATCTCATTTTTTAAATTTAAAACATATTTTTTAGTTTTTATTTACACTTTGAAATAGATATATTATAACACTTTTTTTAACATGTGTATTATTTCATATATTTTATTCAGGTTTCTTGACTGTTGGAGTTCTGCTGTTTACTTGATTTCTTCTTTTAACTATATTTCTATTTGTATTTTTATCATAGACTGTATAAATACGATTTTTATTCATCAATAGAAAAATTCTATTGAGTATGTTGGCTTGCTGCATCCTCCAAACAGTAGATGGCGCTTGTGTACCCTTTCGATATATCCCTACTTCCGTTTCTTCAAACTGAAGACGAAGAAGAAGAAAAGCGGAAGTACTCGTTGCTAGCCTCTCATGCTGTTACACTTGTACTTTATCACACAGTTAAGATGAACAAACTGAACAAATCGCCGGAGTTTGACTCGTATGAGATCGAGGAGCCGAGCGACGAGGAGCGAGCTGAGAGCAGGTAGTGAAATATGAAACAGCTAGCTTTACTGGATGTGTAGCTTTAGCACCATGAGGCTAACGTGCAGCTAGCTGAATGCTAACATGTAAACAAAGTGGAACAGGCTGATTTAATATTCTTCTCTAAACGTTCATTTTATGAAATGGTGTTTAAGTTTTATAAATGAAAGCAGAAGTATAACCTGTGAGTGTCTATTTAAGCGCTAATGTTGTTTCTGCCCTGTATTAATCTGTAGTCATTTCTCACAGGACATTCAGATAATATGAATGGACAGGACAAAAACATCTCCCTCAAATTTTGTGTACATTAAAATAACTCGGCAGTATGTAGGCCTTAATTGACACTATGAAATGTACAGTATATTATATATGTAGAACTTTACACCCAAAAAGAAGCGCTACAAAGTTATATTTGTACTTTTTAGAGCCAAAAATCATTTTTTAAATTCTATTTAAAATGTAACCAGGAAGCACGAATGACTACATGTGGATGGCCAAAATAAACAGGATTCAGCTTAAGAACTTTTAAAAGCTAACTTGACACATTTCAAGTTATTTTATGAGTCGACAGAGATTGGAGGGAATCAGGTCTTGATATGTTTTTGAACTTAACTTGTTGTCTGAAGAATTTTAGGACAAAGTGAAGCAAAATGTTAACGAGTCTCTCGCTGTGTTTCAGCTCGGAGGATGAGCTGGACGTGCTGTTGAATGGGACTCCGGAGCAGAAGAAGAAGTTGATCAGAGAGTATCTGACGGGGGAGAGCGAGTCGTCCAGCGGGGATGAGTTTGAGAAGGAGATGGAGGCAGAGCTCAGCTCCACCATCAAGACCATGGAGGGAACCTGGGGACCATCAATAGCAGGTAACACACACCTGCAGTTACCACAAATACACCACAATTCCCCAGAGGAGGCGTTAGAAACATTTTTTGTCATGAGTTACGCCTGAACAAAACCTGTGGGACTGAAAAGCTGAGATAAATCACACAGTTAGATGGTTAACCAACTAATGGTGCTCTGTGAGACAGGCCCTTTGTGTGAAATCCTCCTGATTAATCCTGATTTTTTTCTCCCACAGAAAACACAGGAGGACAGGGAGGAGGTGAAGGAGGTGGTGGAGGTCCTGGACTTCCTAACACTTGCATGTACGATGAGGTGTACTTTGACTCAGAGGAGGAGGAAGAGGACACTCCAAGTAAGCATTACTGTTCTCTGCTGTTTGCAGCCAGTCCTGTCACCACTTAAATAATTAGGATCATCAGAGAAATTCAAAACTTGCTTAATTTCGTTCAATCTTTTGCTTTCCTCTGTAGGCAGCTCCACAGGCCGGAGGCGGAGACAGCGGACCGTGCTGACCAATGACGAGCTGCTGTACGACCCCGATGAGGACGACAGGGACCAGGCTTGGGTGGATGCCAGGAGGAGAAGGTGAGACACAAAGAAGAGTTACCCAGATTCTATAAAACATCCAGACAAAGCCCCGCAGTCAGAAGTAGATTTATTTTGTAGTCAATCAGCGTCTCGTCTTCCTGTGCAGGTATAGCAGGAAACGACCGTCAGCAGCGTCTCGATCGCAGCCTCAGGGTTTACCCAGCAGCGACGCAGTCCTCAACTGTCCTGCCTGCATGACGACGCTCTGCCTGGACTGTCAGAGGTGAGACTGCACAACAGGAAGAGTCTATTTTACACTCCGTGCTGTCCTCCTGAAAAATCTTGTGTTTTGGTTAATATGTATTCTATTTAATGATTTTTAGAGTCTGCCATTTTCCGACTTTAAAGATATCATTTTGCTAATTAATGAATCATTTACATCACTTTTATCTGTGAAATATTTTATTGATTTATCTCCAATCTGAGGATTTGTTTAACTGAATGTTTCAGTCATTTATTTTATTTTAGACTAAATGTTTGATCAAATAATGAGTCAGCACAAGAGCTTCTCTGATGACATTACCTGTGTATTTCACTGATGAAATATTTACATGTTTACAACTATTGTTGTTATTTTTAACCAAAATTACATATTGGTTTGGTCCACTCAGGCATGAGAAGTACAGGACGCAGTATCGAGCCATGTTTGTCATGAACTGCACGGTGAAGAGAGACGAGGCCTTACGCTACCAAACCCAGCCGGACAGGAAACCAAGGAACAGGAAGAGGAGGCGGGGACAGAAGACAGAAACACCAGCGGACCGGGGAGCCGACCCGACGCCGGCGGGGATGGATGCTGATGAGGTTTATCACCCTGTTCAGTGCTCCGAGTGCTCCACTGAGGTGGCCGTGTTCGATAAAGATGAAGTCTACCACTTCTTCAACATCCTGGCCAGCCACTGCTGAGACACAACGGCGGAGAGATGTTTGATTTCATGGGTTTGTCTCCGACTCTTCACTTCACAGCACAATCAGCGTCTTCCTGGCTGAGAGGGAAGAATCCGGCTGTGGTCACTCTGAGTGCATCGGTCCATCTGCCAGAATCAGCTCATAAACACTCCAAGTCAATCACCTGGCTGGTCATCTCACGTGTGATGAGGAGACGAACATTCTGGATGAAGTGGGAGGTCAGCAGCGTGCTGTCTATCTTTGACATCTTTTAAATATCTTACAAAAACTGGAATTTGACTGAAATCTGCTTGTAGCAGCTGCGATGGTCATCAGAGCTGCATTTGGACTGCATGCTGAAGAGGATTTTGAGGCTGATATTAACATTTAAGAATTCCAGAAGCAGGGCAGGGATAAGATGAGATCATTCTTTATTGATCCCCAGAGGGGAAATTCGGGATATACTGAGTGATACTTATTTTTGGCATTTATCATCATAAAAACACATTTATCGGATAAAAACAAAGAATAAAAATAGGGCAGCCATTTCTGTAATTGGTAAATTTGTCTGCTCTGAAATTATTGTAATTCTTTGTCTCAAAAGTCCCACGGGCTCTAGTTGTACACTGTACACACTGTAATGTAGTTTTAAGCAGATAAAAGTGTCTATTCATGTATTTTTCTACAACTGCAACTCTTTCTGTGGACGCCAATCAGTCCAGGCTGATGTATAAACATTCAAAAACAAGGTTGCCATATTATGAAATGTGTCTTTAAAGAAAAAGTTGTAATTGTTTACAAATACTGAACTTTAATAAACACTTGAACATGTCCTTA
Source organism: Semicossyphus pulcher (assembly GCF_022749685.1). Classification (NCBI taxonomy): domain Eukaryota; kingdom Metazoa; phylum Chordata; class Actinopteri; order Labriformes; family Labridae; genus Semicossyphus; species Semicossyphus pulcher. Next base: position 1,219,501 of record NW_027211648.1, read on the forward strand.
AACCTGCTTACAACTACATTACAGGGACTTACAAAGCAATCATTGAATGTTTACATAGATGTGTACAGAAAGGGATATTTCACAGTTTTAAATAAACACATCACTACAATTTGTTAAACACAAGATTATCATTTAATTGACATTTTTCTGTCTATCATATACATAGGATGCTTTAGAGAGTATTTTTTTAGCAGGATATCCCATGAGTCAAAACAAATGACAGCATATGTGTGCAAACAGGACAGGAAATTAAAATATGACAAAGGGAATAAGCCCTGAAAGTCTGAAAAGTAAACATTACCAAGACGTAAATGAAGACAGCGAATTATGTACAAAATAGGATGATTACCAATTATTTTATTTTATTTGCAGCCGTCAATGAAACACATAGAAGTGTTTTCAGGCTCAATGTGTACTTTATTTTGAAATCAGGATGTTGGAACTCCCTGGTGTACGTCACAGCCCGGGGCTCGAACACGGAGTTGTGATTGGCTAAAAATGAGCACCCTATGCCAAAACGTCATACGTCACCAGAAATCACGTAGGAAGAAAAAAACTGCTAGGATTCGGAAATAAAAAATAAGTTGCCGTTTGTGAAGTTAGAATCATGGCTCTGGGTGACTGTTGGAAGCAGTTATCCTGGTTTTACTACCAATATCTTCTGGTGACGGCGCTGTACATGCTGGAGCCCTGGGAGAGGACGGTGTTCAGTATCCTTTTCCGTGTGAAATAACTTCCGAACTAGCGAGCTAATGAGCTAACTTTAGCTAGAACGCCAAAAGAGCTAACCTAGCTTCTGCCCGGCTACATAACGCTTACATTCCTAATCGACTAGGCATGTAAGTTGTGTTGTGAATATCAGTGAATGTATTTTATAAATGTATATGGGTTTGCGCCAAATTCGGCTTGCTTAAAATGTAATACTCGGTATTACTTTTATTTAAATTCCAATGATTTGTTGTGTTCGCCAGTTGTCAACGCGTATGAAGTTGTAGGTGTTACAGGTAGTTTCAATCAAGCTGAAAAAAGTTTATACTGTAAAATGAGTGCCGAATAAGAGGGACACCTCTATTGTTTGAAATGGGTCAGTTTTTGTTCCACAATGTACCTGCGTTTACCGGTACGTGGTACCGTTTCGAGTTCAACATATGGTTGACTCCGGGCGGCGTCGAGGCAAAGCTAGCTTCAGGGAGCTTCACAACCGAAAGTCTGGCGACTCCCAATAGGTACATCACATGTTTTAGTATTCTTTCGTAATATATATCTGAAGCTCAACTTGGATCCAGCTCTGCTCACAGTAAAACTCAGTTCTGTAAGGTCTGATTCATGTGTAGGGAAGGATTGGTGGTTAATAATTAAAGTGTATCGTGTTGTATGGTGTTATGGCTGTACTTTGATCTGTGGCAGAGCATTAGGCAGTCAGTATCACATTATGTGCATGATGTATCGCCTTCCGACAGTTGGTGTCACCCTCAGCGTGTGTCGTTTCCCCCCAGGGTCAGGTGTGTTTGTGTGCAGAAGTCAGAGGCTGTGTCTTTGCTGCTCTGCTCGTTATCAGCCTGAGTGCTGGTCCCCATCAAATGTTAATTCCAACAGGGATCACCCAGTGTATTTGTTAATTGCAGCTTCATTAATTTAAAAGACAAACTTGATTTTCATTAAGACTTGAATACTGTTTTTTTCTGATAATCAGGCTACAAAATTTGAACAAAAACGTTAGGCTCTACTTAGCTGTGATGAGAGTCTGTCGGGTATTTGCAATATTTTTAAGACTGAAATAGATTTAGTTGTTATAAGAATAATTTTATTCTAATTCCCGTTAATTACAGAAAGGATCTCTGCAGGGAAAGCCCTTTTGTTAAAGAGTAATACGCTTTAATTTACCAGAAAGAGCCATTACATTGTTCTCTTCAAAGACACCAAACTACACTGACAGAAATATTAATTTTACCTCACAGAACAGAAGTTGCTGCCCTACTGGATTAGTTTGTTTGTGATAATCAATCCAGGGCCTTACCACTTGTATGCAAATCAAAGCATACTCACATCAATGTCAGGCACACGATCAGGACGTGTAACTGGTTCAAAGCTCAGTCCTAACAAATGTATGAATGTTGACAGTATTTTAAAGTCTCTCCAGCCCCTGCAGAAATATCTCTGTCAGAAGTTCGTCCTTAACGTCTCCTTCAGACTCCCTGCTGATCTCTGTGGCCGGCATGGCCGTCTATACCGGCTACGTCTTCATGCCGCAGCACATCATGGCCATCCTGCACTACTTTGAGGTCGTCCAATGACAACGTGACACTGCCTGTCTACAGGTCCTGTCTGTCTCTGGCTTTTGGTCCATCCATGCAGCTATCTGTCTCCCGGCCTGTCTGTGTGTCTGCCCCCTCTTGGGCTTGATGTGGGGATATTTTCCAACCGTGTAGAGGCAGAGCTCCTCTCCTTGTTTCTTCCAAAGCTGATTCTACACCAAAGGTCAAAGCTGTGAGCGTCGTGCTGGAGCTTCACGATGGACGATGTGTTTCCCTCGGACTGTTTCTCCGTCACTGAAATATTTGGGATTGTGAACCATGTTCGCCTCGGAGGCGGCGCCTTAGAAGAGGTTGTGCTTGATTAACTTCCATGTGCTTTGTTTTTATCTCCTTGAATCAAGCGCACCATACTGTTTTGGAAAAGTGTAAATTATATGGATGTCTGGTTGTGTGGACTGATTGGACTGTTTTATTTTTAATTCATGATGTTATCAAACCATTGTTGTCTTAGAGTTTTATTCAGGGTCAGGGACCACCGGGCTGATTGTACTCGTTTTTATGAGCCCAGTAAAATGTTAGAGCAGGTGAAGTTCTCCGAAAGAGGCCTGATATTCAGAGTGGGAATGTTCCGCCATTTTCACCTTTTTTTTTCATTATTTTTAAAACTTTTATTTTAACATAAAGGTAGTCTGTGATAAAATATGTCAACCACAACTTAAAGTGCAGTTTCTTTTGCAGTTTCACATCATAATCCCTGTTCTTAAACACTTGCTGCGACATCATCGTCACAAACTTACTGTACAGTATAAAAGTATTTAATAAACATTCCTAAACTAGTTGAATCATCGAGCGGAGATTCATTCACATATTTGTGGTTTATCCCGCTAAGCACAAGGTCCACTTACTTAGCTTTGAGGAGCACTTTCAACCATATAACAAGGCTTTCATCAGGGAATAGTACGTGCAGGTAAATGATGCTGAAAGCATAGGCTGAAGCAGTGTTATACTCTAGTCGTCATCATTCTCAGCTCAGATCTGTTGCATAGTTATTGTTATTGCTTAAAAAACACTCCAGTCATGCAGCACCTGCAGCAATGTGTGTTGTTGTCAGACGCCTGCAGCTGACGGAGTGTGCCAGGACTTCCTGTTTTAAATACAGGCCCTGCAAGTTTTTCTTATTTCTAAAGCTGAACCAACACAGGTCAGATATCAGATTCTCTCGAGGTGTTCAGACCAAAAGTGAAGCGAATTCTTTCAGCTGTTTTTCACACAAAGTCATGAATTCCTTCTAATTTGTTTTTAACTTGTGAGAGAAATTCTTCTGACGCTGTCGTAAAGCCTCTGAGCATTGAGATTCTCTTGACATGACTTGCTAATACAGTGAAACTGCCACTCAGTTGGACAGATGGACAGGCAGCTGAAAAAGGCTCTGGCTCTCTCGTGTATCTTGAAGTTCAGCTGTTTGCAGGTTGTGTTTAACAAACACAAATGAACAAGCTTCGGTTTTGGTCTGAACGGAGCCTTAAACTCTGATAACTCTAAAGAAGGTGACATTATGAGGAGCCTTCCTATTGACTGGTTTATGGTAAATTTACTCTTTAAATTCAGACTTCAAAGGAAGCAGAGAACTGAGCATAAAAGAAAGTTTTCCTTTAACAGACATGTTTAAACATCCAGCTGCAGCTTTAATGACTCTTGAAGTTGGACTTCAGCACGTCTCCTGTTACCTGTGTATGTGTGGCAGCTGCAAACGCTTTTGTTATAGTGACAAGACCACAGATTGAGTTACAGTTCATGAGAGAGTCTTAGCGTTGGACGCAGACTTCAGTGTGATGACGATTGATGGTAAACAGGTTAGAAATGACACAATAGCCCTTTTAAAACTCCTCTTTGTTTAAACTGTACAGCAGGAAACATTCACAGATTCCTCTTTGCACAGAAATGATAAATATCCAAGAGACTCCATTTAATGAATCGTATTTTATTATATGTGCACCACCTACTATCCCTTAGAAACTTGTGATTCTTATTCCTGCAAAAATCTGTATTTTTCTCATTTTTGTAGATAATCTTGTACACATATTTGTAAAGTTTTGTAGTCGGATATGATGGCGTACAGAATAAAATATTTGTGGTTTTTGTTAGCTTCTGATGCTAAATACCTCTCTATAAACTGCAATCATTAAAGGGATATTACACTAAGAGAGAATAGTTTGTTTTAACTTTCAGGTGTACTCTTTGTCTTTTTGATTTGTCATGTTCCAACCAATCACATCTCAGTAAATCTAAGCACATCTCTGAAATATTGTTTTTAATTTATGGTCTTTTTCTAAATATTAGTGTCTTGTAAGCCTATTTTAGTCTGGGCATATTATTAATTCATGGCACAAACATCACATCATTTCATTGCTTATATTTAAATCTGCTGTAGTTTCTTTGTCCATAAAAGACTTATAAGACATTAGTAAAGTTTCTGTTCTTGTAAATAATTAAATACATTATAAATAAATTCTTAATTTCAGATTAATTAAATTGTAATACAGCATGCAATGAATCCAGGATTTTTTTGTTTCCCTTGTAATTACTATCATTAAACACTAGATGGGGGTGTTTCCACGTTTTGTCGCTCTGATCCGCTCAGAAACAAACCAGAATCTGTGTCACTGCTTGTCTGAAGGTTTTATATAAGAAAAAAACCTTTAAAAAAAAGCTAGTTATGTTGATTTCGAATTTTGCTCCATGTTTTCTTGCAGGACAACCAAGAAGGAATAGAAACTGTCGGTCTCTGTATCAGAAAAAGGGTTATAAATGACAGCAAATCGGGTAGAATAAAACATATCATGAAGGGTATGAGTTATGATCAGTTTAAGGCACACTTTGCAGCTGGTTTGTACGAATTAAATGAAAATTAGTTTGAGAATTTTCAGATTACCACACAGCGTATCCCTGGGTTCTCCTGTTGCCTTTTGGGTTTTGCAGTTTGCTCTGCTTTGTTGTCAAAGCACTTTGTAAACCCTTGTTTTTAAAGGTGCTATATACATTTTATTTTGTTGCTAATTATCATTATTATTATTATTTTTATCCCGAGCTAGGTAGTATCGTAGCAGGAAAAAAACAAAACGTAAAAACTAAACATTAACACTGACCGAGGAATGTATGTAGTTATTTATTTGTGCTCTGTAGCAGGCTGAGGCTCTGACCGTAACAAGTAGCAAATAATTATCTCAAATCAAGTTATTAGTCCGAGCCGTAATGTCATGCCTGCTTTCTGTATTTTGTGCTGTTAGGGACCAATTTCTCTCAGTGCTACGAAGGACTGAGGCGCGACGCTCTGCCATGGCCAGCAGGGGGCAGCCCCGAGCCACAGACTGCTTGGCACAACTCCAGACGGACAGCGATGAAGAAAGAAATGTTGGCTGGTTTTCGTTCCTACAAACACGGAATATATCGACGTGAGTTCTGAGAAGTTCGTCCTGCCTTCACATGGGTTCGTAGTTTAATATATTCCCCTTTAAAGTCTTGCTGTTATAATGTGGGCTAGTCATTGCTAGAAGGGCAGATTGCTCAGATCGTTATTCACTTTCTTAAACACCCACTGCTTGTAAATCATCTTAACCATCAACATATTAATTTTATACCGTCAAACAGTTTATTTTATCCAGTAAATCGATCCTCGTCTATTGTCAAGTTCTGTCAAGTCTTTTTTAAAAAAAAATAAAACTTTATTAAACCGTTATTTTAATATATACGCCTAGACAAAGCCCCTTTAATACATGTCAACAAAGACTAAAGACAACAAAGGAAAAGTACATAGCAATTAAACGTGATTTAAAGCTTTTCATATTTTCACAATTTCCAATGTTTTATTATTTTCAAGTCCTTGTAGTCTTTCAATTTAGTGTTTATTTCAAACTTGCATTTAAACTTAGAATAAAGAGCTTCAAAGTAAACCTACTTTTGCAATTAATATCATTCTTACCATAAAAATATATTTAAAAATTCTCTATCTAACCAAAATAATGCTGTTAATAGGCATTCATAAAACAAACGATAGTTTCAGTTTGTTGCACACTTTCCATCAATATTGTCTCTAAATCTTAAAAGCAGCTGGTTTACAGGATAAATCAAATGTGGAATATTAAAGTAACATCCGTTTTTGTTCTTGACTCAATATTTCTCAGGAGGAGGAGGAGGTGTTCACAGCTGGCAAAGCCTCCTCAGACTACCATGACATTATTATTTCACACTTTTTGTCAATGATTTTTTTTACTATTCAGTATAAAGCCTGTTGTCTTTAGTTCCCGCTTCTCTTCTCGGCTAGTCAGCGATGAATCAGCTCTTCTATTGGTTAAACCCTCTCCAGGCCTTCTCCTGTTGGCTGAATCTGGCAGCGGCGTCGTATGACCTCAGCCAGGTTTGAAAAGCTTTTCTTAAACTTTGTCAATAAATGCAAAATAAGGGCAAAATCCTGAGCAGTCATTGGGTTATAAAATACCTCAGGGACAAGTTAATGAGAGAAATAAAACAATCATAAAAGAAAAACTTTTAAAGATATGTTGAATTTAAAAATAACTTTATTAAAATAGTTTTGTGCCGTCCTGTTTGAATATAATAACATAAAGGTTAAAGGTGACATATGTCAATAAATCCATGCCTGTAATATCAGAAAAAACTGAAGCAAAGTATATCAACAGGTGTACGTATTTTTGCACAACATTGTTAATCACTTTTAATGTGATATATGTGTCACTAAGTTAACCAAACAAAGCACCATTATAACCACACACTGCTGCCATGGCAGGATATTTTAGGAACCAATAAGAAAGCTGTGAGTCAGCGTCTTCTTCTCTAGAACTGTGTGTCATCACATTAAGGTCATTAATCAGCATCTGCAGCTCTTTTATTACTCTTACCTGTGAAGTAAACCTCAGGCGTGATTCCTCAGATTACAGCGCGCACGCCCTCTGCAGAGGAGTCCGTCTCCCCTTCTGTCTCTGGCAGCCGATCAGAGAGGAAACTCAGCTCTGGTTACTGGTTAACTCAGACGATGAAGCTCTTCTCACGTACGCACAACGAGCTGCTGTCTGGAGTTTGAACCGCCATCGCCTGAGGTCCAGAAACACACAGCAGACACACTGTACATACAGTGTTCCCACATTTCCCTGAATGTCCTCTGATTTCTACGCCAAGCCGTCAGACATTTGCTCCAATGAATGAATCACAAACGACTTCTCACGAGGCGAACTACTGTGTCGGACTAGCTTGGAGTTTGTAGTTTTCACAGCTCTTGAAATGTTGTGCTTTACTTGAGAGCTGCATTTTTAACCCTTTGTAACGTTCATATTAGTTGAGACTGTGAGAGAGGAGTGAATGCACCTCTGTGGTGATTTTAAAGAGTCGTGCTCCTTTTGTTTCCCTCTCTATAAATTAACTTGCAACTCGTCGTTTTCCAGGATGGATGGATGGATGCAGGATGTGATGAGGAGTGGACTTCTGAAGAGTTGAACCTGGACACTGATGGGTGGACTGGAGGTGCAGAGTAAATAATAATGATCAGCTGATCAGAGAGCGAGTGAGAGAGGTAGAGTCTTCCTGCTTGAAGTTACGCTGAGCTACAGGAGAAAGTAGTCGCGTTGTCCGGCTGTCTGACAGCGGGTACTCATGGAAACTTTTAACACACAGACTTTGTAGACGGAGAAAGGATTCAGTTGATACCAGGTCCTGATTTGAGACAGTACCATCGGCCATGCTGTTATTGCCATGAGGAGGTTCCTTTGGGAAACTAAAACTTTAATGAAACATTTTTCCAGCTGTGTGAACTGTATGTTAAAGGTCACAGGGTCATAGACGGCGCCCATCCTCGCGGACTCTCTGTGACCTTCTGCTCTGTGTCGTCTGTGTTTGTGCCCTGTTTGCACTGAAACCAGTGTAGATCTGATCCTGATTGATCGGGGCGTTGGTGGGTGTCACCGTGCTGATTAAGTCCCGGCGTTGTGGTGAAGCTGGCACGTCTTGTTCTCCTCCAGCGGCAGGAAGCTGGCAGCTGGGGAACGTCACGTATTCACACATTCCTCACAGATGAAGGTTGTGACGGGACGCGATGTGACACGTCCGCTCCGGCTTCATCCACATAATGACTCATGAACACTTTGCTTACTGAGAATTTTGTAATTAGATCCAGGGTGGTTTCTTTTCCAGATGTCCTTGAATGCAGCAGGGCATCAGTTAGTGTGCTGCAGAGAGTATCTGACAATAAAACTGATACGTGTTAAAACCTAAACACAGGCTGAGAAGATATACTAACTTATGTATCTCTTGTTAAAGTATCTGAAATGGTAAAAAATCAGAAGCTCTGAAGATGTTTTGATCTTTAAAAATATGTTTACTGAACTGGAAAAAAGGCAGCAAATTCATGTGTGTTACATCGTGTGTAAACCAAAGATCGTTTGGCGTTACAGCTGCGTAAAGGACTTTTTATGAAAGATGAATCCATAAGTAAAATTATCATCGATCACCTTAAACAGTACAAAGTGCTGCCTAAATAAGCTTCTATAAATGTACTAAAGAAGCGATAATGAAAAACACAAACTGACCTACAGCATTAGTACATTATGGAGTTTATGACTTATATATAAAATGTAAACACTTTAACTGTGTCCCTTATCACACTTTTTGGTAAACAGGCTGACCCTATGTCGCCCGCTTAATTTGTAACAATGAACACTGGAAAGAATCAGAAGGTGTCCAATATAAGGAATTAATGAACACCCTGCAGCCAATCAGAATCAAGTATTCATCCAGGCCGTGGTTTTATTCTTTTTTGATGTAATTTTGCAGCTTTGATAAGAATATTTCACTCAGTGTAAACAAAGTCTAAGTTTATCTCAAATATCAAATATGTTTAGTCGTGCAGGAAAATGTTCAACATCTCTCTGTGGGAGTGTAAGTATCGGAGTCGGAGTAGAAAGAAGCATGAAAGAAGAATACTCAAGTTGAGTAGGCCTACACATTCCAGCGCTGTGCAATATATGGTGATATAGTTCTGTTTATTATTATTATTATTATTGTTGTGAGCATGCTGGCTGCTCCTATCAGCTGCTCAGTCTGTTTCTGGCGCGTGGTCAGCTTCACATTCTCGGTTTACTTCCTCGCGTGCAGGAGGGAGGGAGCGCGAGGGCTACATGCGGCTCGTGGAGTCGTCAATGGCGGCGGGCACGCCCAGTGCGCGGGCACGTGTCAGCCCGGAGGGACGTCTGCTTGTTTGACTTTGTTTACAGTTTGACATTAAACTTTATGTTGAACTTGAACGAAAAACAGGTCGAATATTTTCCGCCTGAACAGTTTATGTTGCTGTGTTTAAAAGTGTAGTTTATGTACTGAAATATTTGATCACATTACTACATTTCCCCGGAAGTAGATCTAATATTCTTGACATATGTATTAACACTACGTGACATAATAATGTGAGTTAGAAAAGAACAGAAGAGGAAATCTTCCTCCTCCTCCTCCTCCTCCTCCTCCTCTCACAGTGGACATCACATCCAGCACGTCGCACTGCTCTCTCACGCACTCTTTCACTCAGTCTTCACTGTAAAGAAACCACAGTAGGACCGGAAGTCGAAAAGTAAACCTTCAAAATAAAAAGCTTGACTTTCCAATGTTGCTGATGTACTCTGAAGTTGGATTGTTTCTTATTTTTTCATCAAAGAAAATTAGCAAAATTATAGCAGTTATTTTCATAATCATTTTTTAAATTAAATTATTGTTTTATGTGTTTAGTTCATATATTGGCTGGAAACTGAGATATAACTTTAAGATGTAATCTATTAACAGTAATATATAAAGAGCAATACATCCACACATTATGTGTTATCAGCTAACTGCTTATTTATCAGTAGTACAATAAGGATGTTTTTAAAATTTAATATTTTTGGTCAAACATCCTGAAACCTGAAATCCTGTTGTTTTCTTTTCTTTTCATTTTTTGCAGTAGATGCTTAATTTATACTTTTATCAAAAACTTTCTATATTTTTTTCTGCCAACAAAGACAGAATTCTGAGTTTAAAGTTCTCATTAAACCAGCAAACTGCTGTTTGCTTATCTGTATTCTGTTCATTATGTGCGTCTGTAGACAGCGATGTCAGGCTATAAGGCTTTTAATTTGAAATAGACCACCGGAAGTAGTTTATATGCACACTTGGTGACTTGGCAGCGCTTCAGCCTAGATAAGAACTCGATGACACGCAGGATCAGTTTATTGAAACCCTCATCCTGAGAGTTCAGCTGTCAATCAAACCCCGACAGCGACTCGGACTCAGAGTTTCTTTAAAATCTTTAAAACTTAAAATAAAACCAACTTTATCTTTTAAAGCCACAGTTATCCTGCGGAGTAAGAAGTATCCTCCTGTGTCACTTTTCAGACTGATAAAATGCCTTTAATCGAGCTCGTGCCGGACTCGGAATTGGAGCGTCTGGCGCTGGAGCGGGTGGTCCCTGCCCTTCTGGACCACGGGTTCTGCCATGTGGACGGACTGCTCGGGGACCTGGCCGGGGGAGCGGTGCTGGATCAGGTGAAGGAGATGCACCGCTCCGGAGCGCTGCAGGACGGCCGGCTGGCAGGCTCCGTGCCGGGCATCCACCGGAGGAGCATCCGTGGGGATAAGATCGCCTGGGTGAGCGGCACGGAGCGCGGCTGCGAGGCGATCAATTTCCTGCTCAACGTCATCGATAAGCTGATCTCCGTGTGCGCGAGCCGGCTCGGAGGGAAGACGATCCGTGAGAGATCCAAGGTAAGAGAGTCAGGCTGGGAGAGGAATCTGGGTCAAGTTCAAGTCTGGAAATCCACACATAGAAGAGCAACGATAATGTGAAGTGTTAAAAGGACACAGAACAAACAGAATGCAGAAACATTCATTCACTCAACTTTAATTTATACAGAAGAAAAAGTGTCAAAATGAGTTAATCACAAAAACAATTAAAAAAAAGGACAGAGAAGAAGCAAGACCACAACAAACCAACACATGACTTTCAGTAAAGGGGACATGCTTCTGAAGATCAGAATAATTAAATGTAAAATAAGAAACATTTCTAAACTATTGATTATAAGCAGGTACTTTATTTTGTTAAATGATTCTGGTGCGCTGAGATTAAAAGTAGTATTCAGTTAAGGACTGGACATCTCTCTCGAGCAGCAGATTACAACCCCATAACAGAAAATATCATCTAATCTGAAACTAGAGATACAGTCCAGCATTTAAGAGTTGGGGTTAGAGCCTTAACTAAGACATGATTGAAAAAAATATAAACAACTATTTTGAAAATCAGTTTTGGTTATTTCTCAAGCAGAAAAAGGGAAACAATTGTTGGTTCTTAAATGTGAGTATCTGCTGCTTTTCTTTGTCATTCATGGCAGAAAGCGTCTTTTGGTTTTAGTTGGTCGTGGAAGTTAATTGAAGATGTCACTTTAGGCTCTCGGAGTTGGTTTTAGCTTTTTCAGAATATTTTAGATTTTTTTATGGAGTAAAAGATGAATTGTGAAAATACTCCAACTCTCAGCCCTCCCCAGAGTCCCCTCCATGTTTACTACACAATTTGCTGCTTCCTGTCTGGTTCTGCAGAGAGCGCTCCTATTGGTTGTGGACAACGTTCACGTCATTGAACTTGAAGACTAATACTCCTGATGATATTAAACCTGTGATTTTATCAGGCTGGCTGACACGTAACGCTTGAGAGGATTTAAGTCAGACGTTGTCAAATAATCGCGTGGTGTTAGAGCATCGTGAAGTGAAGCCTGATCAAAGGACTCTGTTGTTGTGCTCGATGTGTTTTCTGCCTTTAAAATCAAAGAGCTCAGCTGGAAAACAAAGTGTGATTCTGAATTCAGGTCAGTTTGTGGTCACAAAGACACAGCCGCTTTCCTTTTTGCTCGACCTGTTTCAAACAGAATCACGTTGAAACGAGGTGTCATTGCGGTGTCCCTACATATTTACCCTTTGAATTGTGTAGGTTTTTTGGCAGCAGTCCAGGGACCCACTCTGGGCCCTGAGCCAAGGCTTCAGAAACCAGAACACGCTCCAGGACAGGAAGGACAGGAAATGTACTGGGCCAGTTCAGGTCATCTGGGTGTCCTCTGCACGTTTTCTTCCCAGAAGATGTTTTGTTGCTGCTTATTGTTTAGTTTTCAGAGGAATTGTAGTTTAATTTAGTCCATGAGATAGTTCCCGTGCTGAAACAGAAGACCATAGCTAACACCGCTAACACAGTCATCAGCATTATGTGACTGAAATATAGACAGCAACAGGTCAACGACATCGATCATCTTCAGAAGAAGAGAAGCAAACTCTGCTTTAGCACCAGGAGCAGAACCCTTTACATGACCGCTTGGCTAATGGGGTCGGCCATTTCCAGTTTTGCTTGTCCAGTTCGATGCATGAGCTAAAATCAGTTAGCTCATGCATCGAACTACGCTCGCTTCACGCGTTAGCCTTTACACTCTCTCCGCCTCTCGCACTTATTTTAACTTTGTTTACTTTCTAAACTCTGCTCTAGCTTCTATTGCTACCATCTACACGTGCTACTCTTGCTACTCTGTGTACGTGCTACTCTGTGTACGTGCTACTCTGTGTACTTGCTAGTCTTTGCACTTGCTACTCTATACAGTTGCTACACTCATTACTTCTCATTTATCTCAACTTCCTCTACTTTTGCTAGTCTTTACACTTACTAATACAGTTGCTTCTCTGTATACTTGCAACTCTTTATGCTCTTTACACTTGCTACTCTCCTTACTTGCTATGCTCACTACTCCTTACACTTGCTACACTCACTGCCTCTCTCACTTATCGGAACACTCTGTACTCACACTTACTGTTGCTGCACTAGCTGCTTTACACTCTGTACTTTCTCTTGTTGATCTGGACATCCTGTTGGACAGACTGGGGCACTGGGTGGGGGTATCTGGTACAGCTTTAGGTTGGTTTAAATCTCACTTACCTTTCTGTATTTCTGTTTATGTCTCTGCTCTTACTTGTGGTACATGTGGTGTGCCCCAGGGGTCAGTTTGGGGTCCAATTGTATTTTCCTTATAGAAGCTGCCTCTAGGGCACAGTATCAACATGGTGTCCCATGCTCGTTAGATCCACGGATCATGGCATGATGCGTTCTCTAAACAACCTGTCTGATGTTAAGAGTTTCTAATTGGGTCACATCACATGACCAATCAGGTACTGCCATCTGCTGGTTCCCTATTGGATCATATCAAGCCTGTTGCAAATAATCTTAGGGTCTAGTTTGACAGAAATGTCAGTTTTTAGCAGCACACAACGATAATGTTTTTATCGTCTCAGAAATATTTCAAAACACGCTTTAATCTCACCACGCCTGGATTACTGTAACAGCCTTTTTCCTGCCTGAGCCAAAGATCTCTTTACACTTGTTATTCTTTACACCTGCTTTATTTACCTTTCGTTATATTTGACGCCATATAACTCTGATAACTCTGACACGGCGATGACATAAACAACAACGGAAAGGAAACCAATCATTAGTGAGGGAACAAACACTCCTTTTCATGTAGCAGTGGACTTTCTCACGTACACACACAGGCACTCAATTATTCACTCCCTCACTCACACACGTACACACACCCACTGATTTACGGTATCCTCACTCTCCTCCTCCCACTCACACACACACACACACACACACACACACACGCGCGCACACACACACACACACACACACACACACGCACACACACACACACACACACACACTTCCAGCATGTCCGCCCCGTCTGCACGTGCGAAGGTTACAGTGAACCCTCATCTCTTGCGTCTGTCTTTGTTATCAGATGGGACTTCTTAAGAAAACAGGCCAACCCAGCTACAGAAGGAGCACACACGCACTCACACGCACACACACGCACACACACGCACACACACACACACACACACACACACACACACACACGCACACACGTATAGGTGTCTGGAGACGCTTCAGGAAAATAAACAGAAGGAAGTGAAACTTTCGTCCTTGGTGTTTCTTAAAGTGCAGTTAAACGTCTGAAACTTTAACTATTTGTGCGGATTAAGTAACAAATTAGATTCTTTTTAATCAATACAAGAAAATACTTTAATGAATCCTTACTTTTGTTTATTGTAAAACATTTAAAGAAGTTTATTTTCCCTCAGGGCTCCTAAAAGTTCAGAGAGCTCTAAACACGAGCAGCGGCACAAGAACCGGAAAATGTTTCTCTGTAAACCAGGAAATACTTAATCCAATAATATTTATATATTCAGACAAAGTGACGAACCTGAATAGATACCAACAGTTCTTCAGAGTGGCTGATTTCCAGCCCCAGAAAGCTGCAAAATGTATATTTAACAGTAAAATGCCCGCTTCGAAGATGTCCCGGTGACTACTCACATGTTAAATGTATGTTGTAATAATTTCCCCGTAACCACACAACACTATGAAAGGTTTAACTGAATGGCCGTGCCGGACTCAGTATTCTGCAGGTTGACTCAGATTTGGACGTTCAGTTCTGCACCACAACAAACTCGTATAATTGCCTCCCTCAGTCAGATGATTTACCTGTAACAAAGAGTTTTTAAGCAGGACATTAAATCATTTAAATCAGATGACTGTTTGAAGTCACATGAACGTTGTTTTGAGCTGAAGCATCTAAACCAACATCAGAGAAATCAGAGAGAGCAGCAGCTGAGCCTCAGGAAACATGATTCTGCTTTTAACAACGAACGAGTCAGAGTCATTTTAAAGTTAAAATGTGCAGAGAATCAACTCACATATTGTTTTTCTCCACTGATAGTTCTATTTGTTGATTTTTCGGAGGCAGCTGAGATAATTTACGAGATCAGCGTCAGCGGAAAAGATGACCTCATGTTTTGACTGTTAGCCGAACAAAAACAAGACATTTTTTTCAACGTGGAAAATGTACGTTTTTATAGGCAAAGTGATGACCTCATCTTTTTATTTTCAGGACAGATAAACTTTAGCCGTGAACGAGCGGTGCATGTTCATGTCAACTGCAGAAAACGTTCAACTAAAAGATGCGAAAAAGTCTCATCATTTGGGTTTAAATAATAGTGAGTATTGTAAATTATATATCACAATCATGCTTTCATATCTGTCAAACTGTCACATATTATAATTGGCGTAAATATCCTGTGTCATTTTGCTTGTTCTGAAGCACATGAAACCAAACAGTCCTGTTTGCTGCAGGCAGCCTGCAGTCTCACGCTCCACACGTAGCTCTGCCATTAAACCGTCAGCAGGCTGGAAACCTGCCAAACCACAGCCCAGACATCACCCTCCCTCCCCCGTCTCTCCCCCGTCTCTCCCCTTTTCTCTTTACTAGAAAGATAAGATACAGTTCAATTCAAAACAGCTCTCGGAGGCGTTTTTGTTTTGATGCTTTTTTTCCCCACGCTGTATCGTTTCCTCTCCGTCCGGCCCTCCTGTGTTCCTCCACTTATTTTCACCATGTAGCAACTCTGATACAGGATGATGGGGGTGTGTGTGCGTGTGCGTGCGTGTGTGTGTGTACACGTCAGTACCAAGGTGTAAACAATCATGCATGAATTGCCTGCTCCTCCTCACCGCAGGTTTGACGTCATTCACGATTGTCCTACGTCATTTCGTTGTGAGTTTTAAACAAATACGTACGTTTACATAAGTTTGAGTTTATTTATGCATCATTTATGTTAGGGAGAGGTGTTAGAAGACCCGTCAATCATTTTGGGAGTGACAGCAGGTAGTGGGCGGGGCTACACTCAGAGATTACACAAGACTTTACACCCTGCACATTGTGTACGTGCAGCTGAAGCCGTGGACACACAACCACAGCACACACCCCTGATGTACTCAAGAAATATTAGCAAATAACACTGCCTCACACGCACACACACACACACACACACATACACACACACACACACACACACAGAGGAAGTGCATTCTGTAATCACGTCTGTTAACATAACTGATCTTCAGCATCTGACTGGTTTTGTGTCTTCAGGCGATGGTGGCGTGTTACCCAGGAAATGGGGCGGGTTACGTCAAACACGTGGACAACCCGAACTTCGACGGACGCTGCATCACCTGCATCTACTACCTCAACAAGAACTGGAACGCTAAGGTGCGTTCAGGGACCTCTGCTCATTACAGAATTCACTATCTGTCTTCTCCTTTTAACGTCTGACCTTTTATACTATTTAGGACTAGAATATTTTTCATTGACAGAGCGTCAGAGCCCGTCTTTGTCTGTGATTCATAACTGGCTTTAATGGCTAAAAACTCATCTTTCATAGCAAATTCGCCCGGTCAAAGTCTGTCCACTAAAAGGACAGGCTCAGATTCTTCTTAGTGTTATTCTAAGTGTGTGACAACATGACAGAAAGGATCCCTACAGAGATAGACCTTTCTGTTACAGAGGAAGATGATTGTTTTAACCACACACAGACGTTACATCGCTCTCTGCAGACACACCAGACTCCATTCATAAAAACAGTGATTTAACTTTACAGAACACAGGAGTTTCTGGTCTACTGCAGCATGGATCAATTATTGTGTTGGTGTTTTTCTGTAACTTTGGTGTTTTAAACAGTTAGTTCAGATTTAAAACATCTAAAATGCACATTAAAAAAAAACAAACCAACCAAACGAGGGAGCCGTGGACCAGCAACTCATGTGTTGAGTGAAATCAAATTGCTGTTTTTGTCAATGGAGTTTGGGATGTCCCAGCCATTACAGCCTGTTTAGGGGCTGGCTCTGAAGCAATCTGCTAGAGCAATTCCAAAACCTTTTGCAGCTATTAGAACTACCAGAATTATCCTTCAGTGATGCAGTGTTACCATCAGCTGATCTGTGTGTTCTTGTCATTCATCAGGAGCACGGCGGGATTCTCCGGATCTTCCCAAAGGGTAAATCCTACGTGGCCGACATCAAGCCGCTGTTCGACAGGCTGCTCTTCTTCTGGTCCGACCGCAGGAACCCGCATGAGGTGCAGCCCTCCTACGCCACCAGGTAAACTACCTGTCTGCCTGTTTCTGTTCCCACTTAACACTTTAAAAGACTCACCACATCTCGCTCTCTGCTTGCTGAATCATTTATCGAATCATTACTCAATCAAAGCAAACTCTGAGGACAGGCTCTCTTTATCCACAGATGACTGGCGCCATCTGCTGGTGAGAATGTGTTAAAACATTCATAAGAGCCTCTTTAGTCGATGCCAACGTGATCTTTATTGACACGTCTCTCTTGTCCCAACTTTTCTCATTTTAATTGTGTGCTTCAAAATCTATGGAGTCACAAGGTTGCCATAAAAAAAGGAAATTAAATGTGGAAATGTAAAGAGGGATGATTAACAGAAAAAGATAAAGGAAGAATAACACCATCTAGAGTGAATGAAATTAGTATATTTTTTTACATTTGTTTTTAATTTAATTTCATATGTTAACTTATATTTTTTAATTGTAATAATACATTTTTGTTTATTTTTATATACTCTTCTTAATGTGTATTCTTTTATTTTTCCTTACTCTTCTTCTTAGTGTTTTTGTTCTGTCCATACAGAAGAAATAGAAACACATAAAATAAATATATATAGAAATAAATTAAGTAATTAATGTTCAAATAATTAAATAGGATTAATGTTATGTATTTTGTAGTTTGTTATAAGTCTTTAAATTTCAACATTTTATATTTCTATTGTTTCTTTTTATTGTGCCACATTTTTTAAATATACTTATTTGTCTGTTTTTTATTCCTTTTTATATTTCCTAACTTGTTTTATTTGTTTATTGTTGTTGGTGATTAAGAAGAGAAAGCAAGACTATAGTGTTTGTCATCGGTGTTAAACATCAGTGACATGTCTGTTTCAGGTACGGCATCACAGTTTGGTATTTTGACTCTGAGGAGCGAGCCGAGGCGAAGAGGCGCTTCAGAGACCTGACAGGTAAAAACTCTCTCTCTCTCTCTCTCTCACACACACATGCACACACACGCACGCACACACACACGCACGCACACACACACACACACACACACACGCACACACACACACACTGGATTAAAAGGGCAGCTAATCACAATAAAACACTTTTCTTGGAAACAAGAAAATACAGGATCAACATAAAATGTTTTCTATAGAGAGTTAAGTTTTCCTTTCTATTTTATACATTTATTCATACATACATTAATAAAGTCAATCATGTTTTCATACATACTGACTTTTAAACATACATGCGTGCATTCATATTTTATTCTATACCTTTATATGTTCAAATACTTACATTTTTTGGAGAGAGCTTTTCTTTAGCACAGAGGGAATAGATATACAAGGCTTTGATACACACACAGTAGATACATGTGTGCGGTGTTGGTTTAGATCAGCTCATAAGATTTGTTTATTAAAAATGCTGAAGACTTTAATTTGACACTTTTGTTCTTGTGTTCTGTGTTTCAGCCTCAACTTTGCAGCAAGGCAGCAGCTCCAGCTGATTGTGAGGAAGCATCATCACCTGGTGTTTGATTCGCTGATCTGCAGGAGAGGACGGCACCACTCCTCCTGACTCTCAAAGCTGAAAGAAAAGGAAAAACTCATTCTTAAGGGCGTTTTCTGCGTTCTCTGATCGCTTTGGTCGCTGTCGGGGCTGGAAAGAAGCACCTCTCTGCACCGCTGTAACCTCATGAATGATGCGTTCAGGTGACCTGCAGCTGCTCTGGACTTTTCCCGCAACATGTTAGTTCATAACTCTCTGCTGATTGGTACCCAAGAGCCCTGCTGGGACGACGTAAAGAGCGGACTGCACCTTTAAGCTTCGCCTTCAGAGAAGGCGGGGGAAGGCAGACTGTCATTGAGGTTTACAGACAGAAAGAAACTGTGATGAATATATTTCATGCTGCAGCATGTTTCACGTCTTTATACATCTTTGGAATAAGATGTATGCACATGGGAGTGTTTGTGTTCAGTCATAGAGGAACAGTAAAGAAATGGTATAAATGTTAACTCTGGTTAATGAAGTCTAAATATTCACTGACCGATGTGTGCTGGCACTATATGTACATGATACAATGATAATGTAAAATAAAATTGATTGAAATGAAATTATTTGTTGAATCTTAATAATAAATCTTGATCTTTAACAACTTTAATATGATACATACAGACAAAAAATGATACCTTCTAATATACACTCAGATAATGACACATACTAACATACATACAAAATGACACATACTAACATACATATGAAAAATGACACTAATACACAAAAAATGACACATACTAACATACATACAAAAAATGACAAATACTACAAAAATGACACATACTAACATAAACTCAAAAAATGACACATACTAACACGTAAAAAATGACATACTAACATACATACAAAAAATGACACATACTAACACATACAAAAAATGACACATACTAACATACGTAGAAAAATGACACTAACAGACAAAAAATGACATACTAACTTACGTAGAAAAATGACACTAACAGACAAAAAATGACACATACTAACATAGATACAAAAAATGACAAATAATACAAAAAATGACACACACTTACATACATACAAAAAGTGACACGCACTAACATACATACAAAAAATGACACACTAACCTACACACAAGAAATTACATACTAACATACATACTAAAAATGACACATACTAACATACACTCAGAAAATGAAACATACTAACATACACTCAGAAAATGACACATAAGAACATACATACAATAAATGACAAATAATTCAAAAAATGAAACATACTAACATACATATAAAAAGTGACACTAACAAAAAATGACACATACTAACATACATACAGAAAATGACATATACTAACATACATACAAAAAATGATACATACCAACATACGTAGAAAAATGACACTGACACAAAAAATGACACATACTAACATATATACAAGAAAATGACAAATAATACAAAAAATGACACACACTAACATACATACAAAAAATGACACACACTAACATACATACAAAAAATGACACACACTAACCTACACACAAAAAATTACATACTAACATACATACAAAAAGTGACATATACTAACATGCATACAAAAAATGACTCATACTAACATACATACAAAAAGTGACATTTACTAACATACACACAAAAAGTGACATTTACTAACATACATACAAAAAATAACACATACTAACATACACTCAAAAATTGACACATACTAACACATAGAAAATGACATGATAAGATACATGCAAAAAATGACATACTAAGAAACACAAAAAATGACACACTAACATACACACAAAAAATGACATATACTAACATACATACAAAAAATGACACATACTAAAATCTAATCAGAAAATGACTCATACTAACATACATACAAAAAATGATACATACCAACATACGTAGAAAAATGACACTGACACACAAAAAATGACACATACTAACATACATACAAAAATAACACATACTAACGTACACTCAAAAATTGACACATACTAACACATAGAAAATGACATAAGATACATGCAAAAAATGACATACTAAGAAACACAAAAAATGACACTAACATACATACAAAAAATGACACATACTAACATGCATACAAAAAGTGACATTTACTAACATAAATACAAAAAGTGACACATACTAACATACACACAAAAAGTGACATATACTAACATGCATACAAAAAATGACTCATACTAACATACATACAAAAAGTGACATTTACTAACATAAATACAAAAAGTGACACATACTAACATACACACAAAAAGTGACATATACTAACATACACACAAAAAATGACACATACTAACATCCATACAAAAAATGACACATACTAACATACATACAAAAAGTGACATATACTAACATGCATACAAAAAATGACACACTAACATACATACAAAAAGTGACATTTACTAACATACATACAAAAAATGACATACTAACATAAATACAAAAAATGACACATACTAACATACACACAAAAAGTGACATATACTAACATGCATACAAATAATGACTCATACTAACATACATACAAAAAGTGACATTTACTAACATCCATACAAAAAATGACACATACTAACATACACACAAAAAATGACACATACTAACATCCATACAAAAAATGACACATACTAACATACACACAAAAAATGACACATACTAACATACATACTACAAAATTAAACATACATACAAAAAATGACATACTAAGAAACACGCAAAAAATGACACACACTAACATACACACAAAAAATGACACATACTCACATACATACAAAAAATGACAAATACTACAAAAATGACACATACTAACATACACACAAAAAATGACATACTAACATAGACAAAAAATGACATATACTAACATACATACAAAAATAACACATACTAACATACACTCAAAAATTGACACATACTAACACATAGAAAATGACATGATAAGATACATGCAAAAAATGACATACTAAGAAACACAAAAAATGACACACACTAACATACACACAAAAAATGACATATACTAACATACATACAAAAAATGACTCATACTAACATCTAATCACAAAATGACTCATACTAACATACATACAAAAAATGATACATACCAACATAAGTAGAAAAATGACACTGACACACAAAAAATGACACATACTAACGTACACTCAAAAATTGACACATACTAACACATAGAAAATGACATAAGATACATGCAAAAAATGACATACTAAGAAACGCAAAAAATGACACACACTAACATACATATAAAAAATGACTAACACACAAAAATGACACATACTAACATACATACAAAAAGTGACATATACTAACATACACCCAAAAAGTGACATATACTAACATGCATACAAAAAATGACTCATACTAACATACATACAAAAAGTGACATTTACTAACATCCATACAAAAAATGACACATACTAACATACACACAAAAAATGACATACTAACATCCATACAAAAAATGACACATACTAACATACACACAAAAAATGACACATACCAACATACATACTACAAAATTAAACATACATACAAAAAATGACATACTAAGAAACACGCAAAAAATGACACACACTAACATACACACAAAAAATGACACATACTCACATACATACAAAAAATGACAAATACTACAAAAATGACACATACTAACATACATACAAAAAGTGACATTTACTAACATACATACAAAAAGTGACATATACTAACATGCATACAAAAAATGACTCATACTAACATACATACAAAAAGTGACATTTACTAACATACACACAAAAAGGGACATTTACTAACATACATACAAAAAATGACACATACTAACATACACACAAAAAATGACACATACTAACATAAATACATACTACAAAAATGACACATACTAACATACATACAAAAAATGACACATATTAACATACATACAAAAAGTGACACATACTAACATACATACAAAAAATGACATACTAACATACATAAAAAATGACACATACTAACATACACTCAAAAAATGACACATACTAACATACACTCAGAAAATGACACATACTAACATACATAAAAAAAATGACACATACTAACATACACACAAAAAATGACACATACTAACATACACTCAGAAAATGACACATACTAACATACACACAAAAAATGACACATACTAACATAAATACATACTACAAAAATGACACTAACATACATACAAAAAATGACACATATTAACATACATACAAAAAGTGACACATACTAACATACATACAAAAAATGACATACTAACATACATAAAAAATGACACATACTAACATACACTCAAAAAATGACACATACTAACATACACTCAGAAAATGACACATACTAACATAATAAAAAAAATGACACATACTAACATACACACAAAAAATGACACATACTAACATACACACAAAAAATGACATACTAACATACATACATCCATGCAAACATACATGATATGATATCATACATCATTTTATGCATACTTGCTTACACACAACCATAAAATCATACAAACATAAAATGATACTAACATACACACTAACATACATACAAACCAATTTACAACAAATGGCTGCAGATAACCGTTCTTAAAGAAACAGGCCTACTTTTTTAGGACTTTAAAGAAGATCAATATTTCTCTCAGGTTTTCGGGGAATCAATCTGTAGAAAGTTAAAGTCTAAATGTTTGGTATTTTCACCCTCAGAGCTCACCTGAGTTTTTGGTTCCTGACTGTTAAAATGGCCGCCAGCGCTCTGTGAACGCTTCGTCCTCCACCAACCGATGAAGGACGATGAGGAGACAGATTCCTCTGATGCAGCAGATTTGTTTGGTGTCGTGTGAAACGGTTGTCACAAAGCAACTGTATGAGAGCAGATGAATAATTGATGCTGCATTCACACCGCTCTTTGGAGACGTTATTGAGTCCTGAAAGAACAACGCTCACTGTGACTCGCCACGCCTTTACATCTCTGACATGATATTTACAGACGTGTTGAATTAAAAACTTTGACATCAAGTCAGACTCTTTTATTTTGTTAAACTGAAGTCACCATCACAGGTTTTAGCGTTAGGGTTTAAATAACTTTTTCCTTTTGAAGAGCTTTAAAGAATACGTTCATAGCTTTGTAAAATATCTATCAGATGAAAAAAAAAATTGTAGATGTCAGCCAATTTTTCTCCTTCAATTTATACAAAAAAAAACTGTTTTTGGTTATTTCCCATGAGAGATTTCAGTATTTTTTTCCAGAAACAAAAAGTTATTCTGTTTTTCATCACAGAAAAGCAGAGAAATCAACACAGAAAAGAAAAGTGGAAACATGTGAATCTTTGACATTTTTTCTCGTAAATGACTGAAATTTCTTTAGCTCAGATTAAATTAACCATTTACAAATATTTATTTCATTATGTATTATTATTTTTCAAACCATTTCAGTTTTTACGTATAAGCCATAAATGATGCTTTTATTTTGAAATTCTTTGGGGTAAATTGATCCAAAGCAGTTGTAAATAACTTCAATCAGTAAATAAAACCCTGCTTCATGTTTTCTTTATGAGATGTTGTAGATGTAAAGAAGATGTAAAGAACAACAAATCAAAGGTTTTTAACTTCCCTGATGTTTAAAATGATTCATATATTTCCATAACTTCTGACCGTGATAAAATGATCTATGCTCACCTGTAGTTCCCGTGTTGGCCCTCTAGATGTCTCTGCAGCTCCACCAGACTGGACGTGTCTCTAAATGAGGAAGAACACAGAGTCAGGTTTAATAACGGGTTACTGTCGAGTCCTGTCTCATATATTAACATCATCGAATTGTCTGATTCTTTTACATCATCTTTAGAACTCACTGTAATCCCTCCATGCCGTGTTATCGGCTGCAGATGTTGTTGTTGGAAAACTTTAAGCTGCCGAGATTCTTGCAAAAAAGAAAATACTTATTTTGCAGAAATATTGAGAAAACAGAGTAAAAAACAAAGGTGAAAGAAGGATAAGAAATAAAGGGAGAATAAAGGATCCAGAGCAGCCTCACCTGACATCACATAAACACACTTCATGATCCAGCTCCCACACCAAAGTCCATTTGAAAATCTGGCACTGTAGCCTCTTAGTAATCAGCCAACTCCACAAACTAACACGACAATAGGCTGTTGCTCTCAGAGGCTATATCATCGAGCCCCCAGGTGTTACATTCCCCGGAGATGATTAGACGATGTGGGGAGCAACAATAAATAAACCCAGGAAAAAGAAGGGAGGAACAAAGTTTAAGCTAATTTAAAGGAATTTATTTACAAATTAAAGCAAAACAGGAACACAGAGCAAGCTTCGATCAAAACAAACACAAGAGAAGCTATAACTCAAAAGACTATTAAACCAAAAATTACAATTAACTCGAAGAAACACCCTCCTCCTAATGAAGGAGTACACACACAGCCCAGTGGCCCACTTTCCCTGTTGCCTCCTCTCTGCTGCTCGTTATACTTGCTCCTGATTGCTGAATGAAAAACAGGTGATCTTAATCACCTGCAGTGAAGGGAGAGCAGCACCTGAGGAGCACACAGGAGAGAGACACACAACACAAAACTACGGCACGAAACAGAGTCATCAGACGATAACCGGTGGGTCGACCTTTAACAAACCTCGGTCAGAAAAAGGATCAATGAGTCCCACAGACGACAACAGGCCAGCCTCTGCACTCCCTCTGCTACAGGTGCTACATGGGGATGCATTCTGGTCACTTTTGCTAACAAGGGGCGGCCCCTCATCCATTCGTTCCCCTTTAATCGTCTGCTGGCGGTGACATAAGACCTGGCAGTGAGCGCGCTCTCACAGCGGTCCATGTAAAGTGAGGGGGTCATGCCAGCTGCAGCCTGAAGGATTACTGGCAGTGAAAGAGTCAGAAAGACTCCTGGGGAGGGGGGGGGGGTTATTTCCAAATCTGCAGAAAACTCCAGCATGCAACATTTATGAATTAAAAAATGTGACCCCAGTGATTTATGGGACAATCAATCAATCTCTGAGCCCGTCGGATATCATGTGACGACAGTTCATCCTCTGGGAGCAGCGGACAGCTTTTCTGGGCTCCTGGTGTAGCCAGCGGTCAGTGATAAACGTCTTCCAGCCAAGACTTCCTTTCCACGCGCCGCATTGTTTACAGTCCGACTAGAAACTTGAGAAGTAAGCAACAACGTCTAAGAGTGGATTGTTTGCTTCATATCTGTTTACAGCGATTTATAAAAGCTTAATCATCATCTGCTGACAGCCAAAGGGAGCTGGGATGCTCGTGGACAATACTACTCGACTACAAACGGAAACCACAACGTTTCTGACACCTGGGGTCCGTTTCACAAAGCAGGTTTATTGAAAACTCTGAGTCTGTTAACCCTGAAATGAGGGAAACTCTGAGTTTTCCGTTTCACAAAGGGAGGTAACTTAAGCTCTCGGTCAGTTACCGTAGTAACAGACTCTATGAACCTAACCTGGTCGCGAGCAGGTTTTCTTCAGGAAACTCAGAGTTTCGCTCTGTCTCCTCCCTCTGTTATATTCTATCAATTCGACTTCCTCATTCATTCAGCCCGTCTCACGCGTGTGTTTAAGCGGTTACCGAATTAAAAGAAGAAACGTAGCGTCTCTGTGCTGCTCTGACCGCTTTGTCTTTTATAATTGTGATAAAAAAAATCAAAAAACAAATCTGTGTCAAAGTCATCATTTTTAGATTTTCCAACACCACTGCCGAGAGCGCTCAAATAAGACACCTTAAGTTATTGGATTTTTTTTATTTATTTAAACTAACACATTCAGTTAAATCAACATAAATTATAATGTATGCGAAGTCAGCATCATGTTAGGGATAAAGCTAATGCACATTAAAACAGCCACTGAATTATATTTAATTAGTTTAATATTTAAAATATGATTGAAGTGCTTCCATGTATGTTTTTTTTCTCCCGCTGCATTGCTCCTAAATTAATATAAATTTTAGCTTCCGGTCGTGTTTAAGTATTAAATAAATAGACCAGTTTAAACTAGCGCATTAACTCGAGCAGCAGTTTCTTCCCACGCCGCTTCTCTCTCTTTTGCAGCTGCAGCCGTGTTACTTTATGTTTCTAAAAACATGCTCGTATTCGCTGAACGTCCGCGTGAGGATTTAGAGCTCCACTGGTGTGACGTAGGAGGACCTCTTTTTGTGTACCGTTGCCATGGTGAATCGTGGTATCGGGGCTCCATGAATGCTGGCTTTTTACAGTCAGCGTGCACGCACTTAACTCCGGCTGAACCGACTCAGAGTTGATTGAACTAACTCTGATCAGCTGTTCTGGAACCGAAAACTCAGAGTTTCCTATCTCAGAGTAGATCGACTCAGAGTTCAGGGTTAGACTCAGAGTTTGTTGAACCTGCTTTGTGAAACGGACCCCAGGAGTCGTGTCTCTCGCTACAGAAGGTATTTAAATGCAATCTGTTAATAGAGATTAATGTGACATACACCCTGTATGATAAAAGGTGGAGAAACTGAACGTGATGTCCTTCTTTGTTTATGTTTCTCAGTGAGACACAGAAGCTCTGATCGCTCACAGACGGCAAAACGTTAAGTCCTTCAACCCATAACACAACAGAGAGGGGTTGTTGCTACCCTCAAACACGACCCACAGAAATGTTTCCTAAATTGGTCCCTCTGTCGATGGCAGACAACACGTCCTCATACGCTCACATTTATCCCAGAAAAAGAAGTTCAACCGTCTTTAGCGCTGTGAAATGGTTGAAATGTTTGTTGAATGACGTACTTTAACGTTACGAATGTGAGATGAGACATTAAACGTAACGTTTGGTCTCCTGCGTGAAAGTGTTCATTTGACTCGTGCATCGTCCCCTCGCTGCCACCAGAAGGGACGATTTATCTCTTTGTACTACGTCACCTGACCTCCACCTTTTCTCCTGTCCTAGTAACTACGTCCACTAGAGGTCTCTGACTAACAATAAACATAAAGATGGGTCATAAAAGGCTGTTGCTCAAAGTTACGAGCTGTGTCCCAGCTCAGGGGCTGCATCCTTTGAAGGACGTATCTGAAGACCGATTGCATCACAGCGGAGCATCGAAGGCTGTCCCATTTGGAAGGCTCCTCCAGATTCGGTCGATTAATGCTTCCTCCTTTTCCCGGGTCACAAAGGATCCATCAGGTGCATCATACACGGCCTAACGTGTCCGATTCATTGCCCACCAATTCAAATGAGATGGCCGACTCTTAAACAGCCGAAGAATAAACGTAAAAGTTTTTGGTTTCAACTCAGTCGAACAGCTGAGATACAAAAAAACAAAAACCAAAGGGGCTTTGAAACTTTTAAATATTCTTACGTAAAATGTAAAATAATAGGTTACGTTACATGACGTTAGTTATGCTAGCTAGTTAGCTAGCTACCTGTTGCTAGTTGATAGGAATATGGTGATGCAACCGTAAGGGCGGGAACAGCTGGTGATGCAAACAGGAAACCCTCTGTAGACCAGACCGTCTCATTTCAGTCGGGCCCACTCAGGCTTTAAATAACTCATCCTCTGTAGGCCACGTCTTTCGAAGGATGCAGCACCTGAATTATGACACACCTACGGTCATATTTTTGTTGCAGGAAGTCCCCAAATTCAGAAAGATCTCTGCGCTGCTTTCTCGACACAACATCACGCAAATATTTTGCAAATGTTTCAACCAGCTGTGCTGTTGCTCTGTACTCTGTCTCTTCACGTCTTTTTATGTACTGGTGCAGCCTAGAAAATACTTGGGGTTTGATCTGAACACACCTAAAGCACGACCTCTTATCACAAAAATAATCTAAAATCTGTCGGTCAGAGTTCAACAGGTTGTGCACGTCTGAAAGTAGCTTTCAAGAACAGTTTTTACTCTTTTAATACACATTTTCTCTCAAATCTGAAAAAGGAATTAGTGAAAAGAAAATCTTTTTCTATCATTCTGCACCTCGGCAGGTATTTCCTGAGATCACTGGTGGGCTAACAGTCATTTCTCTACAGATGTAGACGCCTCAAACAATCCCACAATGCAACATAAAACGAAACGAGCGCTGGTCGCGGAAAAATATAATAAATTCAACATAAATTCTCTTTCAAGCTGCACAGACTCCCAGAAAGACGATTAGACGACCGACTTTTCTTCAGGAACTTAAACGTCACATCATGTCTCCAGAAGAGACGGCGTGTCTCCAAAATAGTTTTACAGATTTTTGTGATGTTTTGGCTCCTGGTGCATGTTGGGAATTAGGGAGATCAGCCGCTGTGAAAGAGAGAATAAAAAAATAAAAAAAAGTGGAGTTTTCATCTCCAACGCTTTGTTTCATCATCCGTCCATCACAGCCGATGATGAAAGGCCGCTCGTTACGCCTGACGCCGTCCGATCTAAATTCCACATCAGACCTCCTCACTGAGACGGACAGCCAGAGGTTATTAGAAGGAGCTTCAGGTCCGAGCACCTCCTCTCTCTCTCTCTCTCTCTCACTCACACACACACACACACACACACACACGAGCCCTGCCTGTGATCTATGATTCATGTGCGCTCATTTAAAATAGTGTGAAATATTTAAAGTTGGCTGGTCGGCCTCAGAGGGTCGACTGACTGACCTCTCCACTCTTATTACTGCATGGAGAAGGAGGAGGAGGAGGAGGGGGAGAGATGATATAGGCAGGAAGGAGGAGAAGAGGAAGGTAATAAAGTGAGACGAGTGGATACAGACAGATTGGAGGGCGAAGAGATGGATGTAAAAGAGCAGTAAATATAATCAGAAGAAATGCTGTTCGGTTCAATTCATTTTTCAGTTGTTGCGTTTGTCTTGCTTTCCTCCCCTCTTCTGTAACGTGAGTATACCACAGTGGTATTGATTCCATCAGCAGTGACACCCAGGACCCCAGACGTCTCTAACCACAGCAGTGACCAGTCTACGTCAGGTGATGCATCCACCTCTGTGCTGCAGGTAAACGTACCTGATTGGAGGTGTGAAGGTCTCCAGGCAGGACAGGACCCTGGTTTAAAACACCTCCGGGGGGGTCTCCTTCTCTCTGCAGCGTCTCCTCTGATCCGCTGAGATGAAGGTCGAGGAGACGTAGTGAGAACAGAGAAAATACATTTTTAATCATTAACTCACTGTTTTGTTTTGTCCGCTCATTTTGAAAATCACAAATTCTTTAATTTATTTATGAATTAAATAAGGCTGTAATGGCCGCAACATAATCCTTGATGGGTCAAAGGTCGTCCACTAAAAGTTCTTGTTGTTTCCACTGACAGGCTCAGATTGTGATTCTAAGTGTGTGACAACATGACAGAAAGGATCCCTACAGAGATAGACCTTTTTGTTACAGAGGAAGATGATTGTTTTAACCACAAACAGACGTTACATCGCTCTCTGCAAACACACCAGACTCCATTCATAAAAACACTGATTTACTTGCAGAACACAGGATTAATGGGTGTAACAACCGACCGTTTGTATGAGTTATTGTGTTGCGTTATATAACTGGCTGTATAGCTAATCCTTCAAAAGACCAACCTCACAAAAAATGTTAACAATCTAAACTGTCAAGGAGCGATGTAACGTCTGTGTGTGGTTAAAACAATCATCTTCCTCTGTAACAAAAAGGTCTATCTCTGTAGGGATCCTTTCTGTCATGTTGTCACACACTTAGAATAACAATCTGAGCCTGTCAGTGGAAACAACAAGAACTTTTAGTGGACGACCTTTGATCGGGTACAATTGCCCCAAAGGATTACATTGCAGCCATTACAGCCTGTTTTATGGCTGCCGGCTGAACAAATCTACTGGAGTAATTCCAAAGTTTTTGTACCTTTTTAGTCATTTAGATCCAAAAACATGTACCAAAAAATGTAGGGCCCAGATCTGAATTACTGTTTTAAACGTGGAATACAGGCCGCAAACGGAAGATGCAGGAACAAGAAAACAAACAAAGGAGAGAATAAGAAGAAGAAGAAGAAGAAAGCAGCTTGCGGCGATGTGACAGCTTTTGTTTTATCTTGGTGGGGAGCAGGATGGCTGAATGTGTCAAACAGAAGAAATGATGCAATCTGGTAACAAATTCGAGAGAAATTTTTATTATGAATATGGCACCTGTAAGATGGTCAAAACCGGGTTACATAAAGACAACCATGTATGTGACATGTTCCTCTGAGCGGATGAGAACCTATTAAACTTATAAAAGAACAACTGCTATAAAAATGAAGTATGTACATATTCGGATTTGCAGCATTATTCATGGAAAATTAACTCAAAAAGATGTCTTTTGTAAAGAATAAAAAATAAGCCAGGCACTCAAAGTTAGCATCAGTTAGTCATGTGTTTGTCCCCGTCTTCTGCGAGGACAAAAATGAAAATAAAAAATAGAAATGTACCATAGTTTTCTCTTTTTTAATATTTTAATTTGTTTGTATTTAGAATTTTATAACACTGTTAACATTGATAATAAGAGATTCCCTCTCTCCCGTATTTCAGCTACTTGGCACCAAGTTCCTCATAAAAGAATCTGTATAATTGTACAAGAAATAGTTAAAAACACAGACACAGTTTCTTCACAGGTAAATGAAGTGATTTTTCAATATTTGTAATTCTTAAACACTATGTATTTTTGACAGCAGCTGTGATTAAGGTTTTTACGTTTTTAAAATCACCAGCAAAGTTTTCATTTTTCGACATAAAACACAGAAAAACATTGAAACAGCTTGGACCGGCTGTTTGGTTTTTGTTACATGTGGGTGTATTTCCTGGTTACGTCTGAGTTATGTGCCCCTCCTCCCTCCCATCCCCCATCCCCCTTTTCTTACCAAATGGGGCCCTGCCTTTCCTTTGTGCCCCTCCCCCCATTTTCACGCAAACCCTCCAAAAGTAGAAAACGCTAAAATCCAAAGGAGCGCTGAAACAAAATGCTCCTGAATTTAACATTCAACCGACAGAACGAGCGGCCCGAGTCACATTCCCCTCGTCGAACACAAAAATAAATAAGTCCACCGTTTGAATTTCTTCACCTGTTTTTTGTTTAACATGTTAGTTGCAGTAACAAGACATTGATCTTCACAGAAAGCACAGACGCTACAGATTGTTTTTCCTGATATGAGGGGGAGGGGGAATAGAGGCCCAGACTTTATTCTTTCAGCAGGCCTCCATCGCGTCCCCGCGTGGGCTCGACACGCGTAAAAAAACACAAAAAACTCTGGACCCAAAAAAAACAACTGAAGAACAAAAAACGAGGGATTGATCACGTGAAACGCATCAGACGAACTTACTAAACATGCAGTTCAGTTTCCAAAACACCTATAAAAATAGATTTATAGTGCGAAATATTTTTTTCTTCTTTTAATTTCTTAAGAAATCTTTAAAACTGTTTTTTATTACGTGTCCTGAAATAGATTTTTTTCTCCCCCCTTGAACCACTTGTGTAACTTTATTTGAGAGAAGTTTGCGCAGGAAGTCAACAAGTTTGGTGGGAACCAATGAAATACACCCAATGCACACAGGAAGCCCCAAGGGACTCTGGGAAATGTTTCACAACTGAGGCTTTTATGGTTTTTCCAGGACTACATCTAAAAAAAATGCTACTTTAGGCTTTTTCCTCATGATAATTTAATTCTATGTATTGTAAATAATTATTAGTTATCTTATATGCAAGAGCTGGAAACTGCGATTCCCAGAATTCCTTAGCGGCAAAAACATGGCTCCATAAACCTTTGAGCTAGTTAAAGAATCTTTTTCATCTCTGAGAGAAAGGACAGCAAGATAAAGAGGTTTGTATAAGACTACACAACAGCAAAAAGCAATAGCAGAGAGAGAAAGAGAAGGATTAGAAAACAAACCAAAAAGAGGTTTTACAAAGACGAAAAGGAAGCAGCGGAAAAAAAGGTGGACTCTACAAATTTTTTTTTTGTTTTTTGCAAAGGCCACCGAACACGAAATTCCACAAACCTCCACTGGTTTCACTAAGACTGCAGATAGAGGGAGAGAGAGAAAGAGGCGGGGCAAGAGAGAAAGATGGCTGCCATTTTTTGGTATCACAATAATCCAAAAGAGACTCCGCCTCTCTCTCTCGAGTAGCCCCGCCCATCACCCCTCCCCCACACTAGAGAGAGCACAGAGAAGACAAAGGACAAAAACAGCTACAGTAGCTCAGTATATACTGCATATAGTCAACACACACAGAGAGAGAAGTCGCCATGAAAGACTTTTGACAGCCAGTGACACTAAACACATCGGTAACACGTTTTTACGGCTTAATCACACTGGGTAATAAGGATGACGGGATGTAAAGACGGGGCTGTCAACTTTAAAAAGTTGCATGAATGTCGTGACATTTTTTTTTTTACGGTTTTCATTATTATTTGTTCTCATCTTTTGTTCTCTTTTTACCAAAAAAGTATAAGAAAAAAAAATACAAATGAACGAGAATCACAGTGCTTTTAAAACACCAAACGTGAGAAATCTTTTTTTTTTTGGCAACGGAGGCTGGGGAAGAAAAGACACAGAAGAACAACGACAAAGACAACATCGTTTAAAGGAATGTGATTTTTTTCTCTTCCTCAAAAAAATTCATATTCTTTTTTTTTGTAGTTATTGGATTGATTGTTTTGATAGATTGATTGAAAAATGCAATGTCTTTATTACAATCTCCTTGTTGATATGTGGTTTTTAATCACAGGGTCCGGCGATGAGATGGAAGAGAGTGGATTGTTTAGGAAAATCTTGTGGAGGTGATTCTGGTTTAGGAAGAAGACGAGGAGGAGGAAGAAAACAAACGAAGACAAGGAAAGTATTCAAAATAAAACAGTGTCAAAACAGGAGCCGGTCGAGGTTTTCAACATTCATTTTTCAAGTTAGCATCACTAGCATATTAGCCTCAGTTTTACTGAGAATTAAAAGTGATTAAGTTAGAAAAAACATAAAAATACAAAAACTCTATGCAGCCTAAAATTCAACCAATCAACTCCATGTTGCCAGGCAGAGCCGCCTCTCATTGGCCAATCAGATTAAGCCTTTTTAGACAGACAAAGGAGGGACACATGGAGGTGATGTCGCTGATTTAGAGGTTCTAAGGTTCTTGCTGTTTCTGACTTTCCTGAAGGTCAGATGAGAAAAAAAATAAACTTTGAAATTGTTCCCCCTCCAAAAAAACAACAAAACAAACATGATTAGTCTGTCAACGAGCTGTGGGTCGTTTACAGCACCCACATCAGCCAGCTGAATCGGGGTTACTGGACGGTCGGTAGCACCATGAATCTGTAGATTGACAAGTAGAAATGCAGACGGAAAGATTGAAGATCAGATTAAAGACGAGAGATTAAAGAAGTGAGAGTGTAAGAGAGAGAGAACGACAGATTGAGATGCAAAGAGATGTAAGAGGAGGTTATGTTTGGTGCGAGACCTGTAGGTAAACTCCTGGGATAAAAGAGGAAGAAGTAACATTCGATATTTCACAGGTCATTACCCGGCTGAAATTGCTTTTTTTTGTTTTTCTTCATAATGCTTGATTTGTAAGTTAAGTCTGAGCTAGAATATTTTATAAAAAAAGGAAGAAAATGAAAGAAAAACAGCATTAATTCTCTGAACTATTCCCTCAATCGAGAAACGTCCTCAAAAACCTTTTTTCAAAAGATTATTATCTCTGAGACCTTTTCCGGGCACAGGAGAGCTCCCTCCTCTCGGTTTAAAAACTTTTCATGTCTTGATCACATCAAGAAACCTACGGAGGAGCGCCACAAAGAGTTTCTGTCCATTACAAATCCCTGTACCGCCCTCCATTAAATACAAACAATCAGCATCTTCATAAAGATGCAACAGAAACAAGACAAATAATAAAAATTATCCCGTCAGGCTCCAGCGGAGTCCTTAGGTAATATGAATTCTCTGTAGGCAAAAAAGGAATTCTTTACATTAAAGAATAGTCTGGTTTTTTTCGTCATTTGTTCACAAGAAAAACCTTGCTGATCGCAAGAAACAGAAGAAAAGAGAGACTGAGAGAGGAGGACAAGAGGATGAGGAGGAGAGAGAAAAAAGATAGAAAAGGGGGACATGTTTGAGGGTCATTCATGTCTATTACACAAGCTCAGTTGCTCACATTCAAAGTGCTAGAGTACATTTGTCATCCTTTCCTGTCCTTTCTCCCCTCTCGGAAACACAGTGCTGTGTTGATAAAAGATAGCAAGTAAAAAGTCTTTCATTTCTTTACTAGTGAGTAGTCTTTTACTTTGACACAGTTGTTGATTTCAGAAACACAGTAATACGGTCTTGAACGTTTTGCGTTAATCCTCCTTCCTCTCCAGAGTTGTCTGTGTGGTGTGGATCCCATTGCTGTACACTGGGAACGGTAGTGTTGAGAAAAGTCCCTCTGCTGTGGTGAAAACGTTGGCTGCGGTCGGCATCTGGCCTCCCAGGGCACCATTTGCGCCCGTTGCAGCTGGAGATCCAACAAACGGGCCAGCAGCCGCAGCTGCCGACATATTTAGCCTGTGGACGTGATGGTAGAGCATCTCCATGGGCGTCTTAGGGTCCAGGCCAAACCCTGGGCTATCGACAAAATTCATGGCAGCGTTAGGGAGGAGGTTGCCTTGCGCCATAGCCAGTGTGACGTCCGCCGGTGCGTACCTGATGGTCCCAGTGGTGTAAACCCGTGGAGCCGTCGTGCTGGTGGAAGCCAGAGTCCCTGTGACCCGGTGGACCAACGGGAGTACCACGTTACCAGCCTGCAGACGCTGTAGCGCCTCGAGATCACCAGAGTACAGCAGCGAGGAAGAAGAGGTTGATGAGGAAGAGGAGGAGGACGATGAAGAGGAAGAAGAAGATGAAGTGGTTGGAGTGCCTTGATGTTTGTCCCGAGGAGAGGCAGAGAGAGGAGGGGACAAGGGGTCGGCAGAGGAGGCACTGGAGGGAGGTGCTAAACTTGCAGCACTGGACGCAGAAGACGGGGCTGAGCTTCCATTGTATGGAGGCTTCCTCACTCCTCCTGCGCCTCCCTCATTTCCAGGAGGAGTGAGGACAGAGTCGGGAATGGCTACCTGCAGTGAGCCTCCCTGGGGTGAGGGGAAGGAATCGTGGCTCCCCGGAGCAGCTGGCTTGGAGGTCATGCTGTATGGAGACTCGTTTCTGGATATCTCTCTGTTGGGTGGGTAGTTCCAGATGCTGCTATCATTGTCGAAGTTGATCGGCTCTGCCATTTCCGTCTTGATTTTCAAAACTGAAGATGCACCTGTGCTGTTTGGGGAGCCAGAGGAGGAGAGGAGGTGGGAGGCGTTAGTGGACGTGGCTTGGGAGGGATCTACCAGTGGTGTTCCGTCTCCCATGGGGACGGGGCTTGGCGTCGTTGAGGAGAGACGAAGCCTCCTGCTTCGGGATTCATCCCATTTCTGCACTTTCCTCCTCTTCCGTCTCTTCTGGAGCTTGTTTCCGGTATCGCAATTCTGCACAGCTCCGTCTACTGCCTCATCCTCATCCTCCTCCTCCTCTTCTTCCTCCTCCTCTGATGAAGACGTTTGTGTGTTGTGCAGCTGTACTTCCTCCCCCTCTCCATAGTGCTCTACTTTAATATGAAGTCCTCCCAGATTGCCTAGTCCTCCGATAGCGCCAAGTCCTCCTAACCCTCCCAGTCCTGTTAATCTCCCCAGCCTTCCTCCTCCTCCTCCTCCTCCTCCCCCTCCACCTCCTCCTCCTCCTCCACTTGCCTCCTCCACTTCCTCCGCCTCTCCATCAGAAGGTTCCAGACTGTCATCACTATCCTGGCTCTCAGGGTTACTCGAGCTATCTCCTTCTTCCTGGCGCTTCATTTCCTGTTCGGAGGAGCAATGTGGTTGGCCAGGCTGCTGACGCTTGCTGTCTGCTTCCGGGTCCTCGCTGCGTTCTGATTGGTGGCCTGTCTTCCCCTCGGACTTGGTGTTCTCATTGTCTGTTGAGGAGAAATATTTACATTGATTAAAATACTCTAGAACAAATTTCCGTTCAAATGGCCCCACCAATGGCACTGAGGGTTGGAAAATCAGTGCATCGTTTTGGACCAGAATGACATACCTACTCAGTTATTTGGTGGGTTGACATTACATTCTGTACAGACGATTATGGCCCCCGAGGATCAGACGGCTTTGACGATCCCCTGACTTTATCTTAAGTGCAACCCACAGGTAAGCATCTGCAGTTGGAATTGAAACCTCTTGACAACTACCGGATGGATTCACTCAAAATCTTTTCGACATTTATGTTCCCCTGAGGTCCGATTCTAATAACTGTGGTGATTCTGTATCTTTTCATCGACCTCCATTATCCATCCAAATTTGAATTTGCCAAGTACCTTGCCTTAAGCCTTTCCCACTACCCTCAGCAGTTCTTAGTGCTAATTTGCAACCACATCCTTTCCTCTCACATAACCCATACCAAGTAATTTGACCTAAACATAACTGTTTGACTGTTGATAGTTGTTGTTTGACTACTTGTCCTTCCAGATCAATTGGAATGCCACGTATGGGTTCACAACACCATTACAAGGCACACAGGTTTGGTCTGTATCACTGCCGTCTCCATGAAATGTGTCTGATGAACTCTCCTGCTGCTTCCAGCTCCTTCAGGCTGACCAGTGCCCAGTGTG
This sequence comes from Semicossyphus pulcher, assembly GCF_022749685.1. Classification (NCBI taxonomy): domain Eukaryota; kingdom Metazoa; phylum Chordata; class Actinopteri; order Labriformes; family Labridae; genus Semicossyphus; species Semicossyphus pulcher. The sequence continues at coordinate 1,256,966 of NW_027211648.1, forward strand.
ATGAGCAGTTAGCTCAGATCAGTACCAGGATTTCTCTGATGGACACCAACTACCGGCGTTCTGTTTCAGCTGTGGAGCGCCTGTCCATCTGTCTCCGCTGAGTGGCAGTTTCTGATCTGAGATCTGTCTCACTACAGCGCTATGAACTGAGATGTAGTTGCAGCAAATGGTCGAAACAAGCTATCCCTTAAAACCTACTTCACATGCCTAAGCTCTCAAGCATTCAGTTTGAACTCTTGTGCAGCAGATATCAGGTGTTGACCCTTTCATTTTCCAGACAGGATTTCCTTGTGTTGGGTTGTGGATGCACTGATGTGTGTTCAGTCTCTGTAGCTGCTGCTGTTCAGGCATGTTGGCTCTGTCCAGCCCATTACACACACACACACACACACACACACACACACACACACACACACACACACACACAAACACACACTTCAAACACTGCCAGCTCACACTGAGGCCAGTGGCTGCCCAGCTGGCAACGCTCAGACTCCCCAATGGCACCTGAAATGTCGACTCAATTGTTTTGTCTGGGGAAAACCTTGTATGTCCATTAAGAGGGCTTTCCAACAAAAACAGATTTATTTTCAGGCTGGATTTAAAAACTATACTTGCAGTTTTAAATGACACCCAGGGAGGGTTTTGGTTTGGTTTATTGACACGCTTATAGAGAATCACATATCAGGATACGTCAGGTATATGTCGATAAAGTCCGGGACTTATTTCCCTTGTCGGCCCTTGTACTTCCACAGATTTATCAGGATGGAGTCAGACATTTCAATAACATCAAATTGAAATGATTTAGATAAGAGATAGCCTGCATTAAAAACAATGTATGTGGAGGCAGGCAGGGTCAAATACAAGACGTTATCATGTTGGAATTATGGGAAGTGTTTCTTGGACTCAACCTGAGCTAGAAGTTAAGATAGCTTTGCTTCTGTGGATTGGATTACAAGATTCGTGTCTTAACTTACAGCCACATATCCTACTCCAATGCAACTTAGAGGGGGCTCTATTATTTGTAAACCAGGGCCGTATTCCTACATGACTAAAAGGTACAAACAGTGTCTGAATGTCTCCAGTAGACGTTTTCATCCTGCAGCAGTGAAACAGGCTGTAATGGCTGCAACATAATCCTTGATGGGTCAAAGGTCGTCCACTAAAAGTTCTTGTTGTTTCCACTGACAGGCTCAGATTGTTATTCTAAGTGTGTGACAACATGACAGAGAGGATCCCTACAGAGATAGACCTTTTTGTTACAGAGGAAGATGATTGTTTTAACCACACACAGACGTTACATCGCTCCCTGCACACACACCAGACTCCACTGACAAAAACAGTAATTCTTCCGTGCAGGTTGCTCGTCTACCGCTGACTCAATTGTTTAGATTTTTTTTTCTTGTTTGACTTTGGTGTTCTTAAACGTTTAGGTTGGAATCAATACTACATTTTTGTGACAAACGATAACACGAAAAAACTAACTGATCGATGCGGCACTAGACCGGGAGTTCCTGCGTCCTTTGAGGTAAAATACGTGTTTTTTTTAATGGAGTCTGGTGGCTTTAAAAAGCGATGTAACTGCTTTTTCTGGTCAAAAAGAGCATCTTTCTCATCTATCTCTGTAGGGATCCTTTCCGTAATGTTGTCCCTGTCTCTGTGCAGATTGAATCCGAACAGAACAAAGGTCAAAGGTCACATATCTCATTTTAGAATATGTTGAGCCTGAGCACCTCCGGCCTGTTGGAGCCCGGCTGAAGCTGGCCGCTTCCTGCAGCAGCTGGCGTCAGTTTACAGCCGACACGGTGCCAGAATCATTCTCCTCCAGCAAGAATAACAGCTGGCACTGATCCTCATCATGCCAACACAGGCTGCAGGACTTGATAATATTATGCTCAAGGTGGAGGCCCTGCGTTGGTTTAAATTCAGCTATACTGGCAGAGTGAGCTTTGTCTTCCTCAGTATTGGCTGCTTGCAGTGTTGGTGGCACTCGCTAAATTAATCCTTGATTTGTATTTCTGGATGTGAATCACTGTTTTAGGATTTAATTTCTTCTTCTGTTTGATACTCACATCAGGGTTTTGTCTCTGTAATGTTATTTATTATTTTTAAAGTTAAACTATACTAAATCATTTATGAAGTAAATAACTCAAAAGAATGACACCTCAGACTCATGACCGCCTCAAAGCTGGTTTTGCTTCATGAGAATTAATAGCTGACTTAATGAGGCCTTTTTCAAACACTTAAAATGAGTCGGGCATGTTTTTGGAGGGCGTTCAATCACCGGCGTTGCGGAAGCAAAACGTGCGCGAGGTGTGAACAAATGTCATGCTTCAAACACACACACGCCGCTGTTCCGCCCTGCTGACTCTGCAGTGTACACGGACGCCGATTCGTCTCTGTTACGGCATCAGAGGCGGAGCGACTTCACCCCACCATTACGCCCCCGGGCGTTCTACATAGAAGAGGAAACGTAACAGAGGCGTAATAATCCCACCTTGAACTGGCGGTGTAAAAGGGGCTAGTATTGATGGTACATGTAGTCCACTGAAGCAGGAAATTCCTCGGCCTCACGAGGATGCATTGGAAGCCCTTGCTTTATTCTTTGGCTCTATACTCTGGCTGGAATAATATCCTCTCCACTTCTGTTTTGGGATGCTACCTCCTCTGTAGTGTAGTTTCATAGCTGAAATAGCCTGTATTTCTTGTGTCATCGTTTACTTTAAATGACGGTGTCGTTGCCTAAAGGATAACAGATATGGCAACTTGGAAAACTCAAAGATGAGGTTGAAAGTCTCTGATCTCGTTCATTGTTCAGGTAACCAAAGACAAACGACAAAACCAAACCCTACGAGATCCGGGAAAGTTGTTCCAAGATCTGATTGGACTCGTTTGGGGTATTCTGTATATTGTTCGAGATCCCCGGTAGTTGGTGTCCATCAGAGAAATCTTGGTACTGATCTGAGCTAACAGCTCATCACACTGGACACACACAGGAGCTGGAAGCAGCAGGAAAGCTCATCCAGACACAGTTCAGGAGGAGGAAGGGAGATTAACCGAGCTGTGTGCACCTCTGGATGACGCTTTGACAAAACAGGAAGGCAAAAATGGTGACGAATATTTCTCAGTAAATGTCCTCTCACACAGCTGTTGATCTCTAGATTAAATGTGTCTCAGGGCTGCAAACTATATCTAATGGAACGTATCTAAAACCTGCTCCAAAAGACGATACATTTGTCGATATATCACCAAAACCTTTGTGCTAAACAGACATAAAACTGTGAGAGGAATGGGCGTGTTTTGATGTTATACTTTGCTATGTGGGATTCGTGTTGTGGTGCATCTTTTGGGTTGTTTTCTGTCATTCTTTGTGCCCTTTTTTGTGTAGCTGTGTGAAGTTTGGAGGCTTTTTGTGGCGTTGTGTAGAGTAATGCCATGTTTTATGTCATTTTGTGGTGTTTTGCAGCGCTGCCAGGAAGTGCTCATTCCCTGCAGCTGTTGGCGTTCATCTCCATCCAGCCTGGCACAAACGGCACACTGGCACCAACTGATAAAATATCTTTGGCTTCTCTGATTTTACTGCTTACTTCTGGTTATTATACAGTAATACTTGACGAGACATTTGTTAGGAGAACTTAGGATATATATTATATATATATATATATTAGGAGAAATATTCTGCTTGTAATTAATATTTTCATACTTCTCTATGTCCTCTACTCCTTTTGTCTTTCCCTCTTTCTTTGGACGATTCTGATCGTGTGCACCTAAACCTTTTCTCTCTAAGACATTCATTCTCTTTGATAACTGTTTCAATCTTTCTTTTCCAACCTACCAGAGTTTTCTTTGGACTCAGACTCAGAGTCGGAGGTTTCGGAGGACTCAGAGGTTTTCTCGGGCAGGTTGGGCAGCTGAGCGATGTCCATGGGCGTGTCTTTGTACTCTGGATTACTGTGAAGAAAAACAGGAAGATGGTTGTGATAAAAAGAAAAGAAATGCTAATCGTCTGACAACATTACAGAAAGGATCCCTACAGAGATAGGCCTGTTTGTTTAAAGTTAAGATGGTTGTTTTAAACCACAAACAGACGTTACATCGCTCTCTTCAGAGCCACCAGACTCCATTGACAAAAACAGTAATTTTACCTCACAGAACACAGGAGCTGCTGGTCTACCACTTATTTGATAGGTACGATTATTTAGGTTATTGTTTAACTTCGGTGTTTTAAATTGTTAATGTAGAATCAACAAACCAGAAAAAACACAAGTTCAAGGCAGCGTTACACCAGGACCTCACGTTATTCTGTGAGGTAAAATTTCTGTTTTTCTCAATGGGGTATGGTGGCTTATATTGTTTTTAGTTTTCTTAAACAATACAATAGATACGAGTTTTATCTCTGAGTTGACCTCTGACCTGAGGACGTAGTTGACCCAGATGACGTTCTTCTCGTTGGCGTTCTTGGCGTTGATGGCGATGGTGGCGCTGGACTGGATCCAGATGTAGCCGCTGTTCTTCTGGATCCACCGGTAGTACTTCGTCACACACTGACCCTTATTCATCACTGAGAGAGAGAGACAGAGACAGAGAGAGAGAGAGAGAGAGGGGGGGGGGAGGAGGTGTGTTATGATATGTTGGATTTTGTTTCTGAACTGTTGGACATCACTCTGACCGAGCAGGTTGTTCATCACAGGAGAGAGAGAGAAAAAATAGATGAAGGATGGAAGAGACTGGACTCAGGGCGAGAGACACAGACAGGAAGTGGGTGAGAGAGAGACAGAGAGAGGCAGTCATCAGATGTCATGTGACAGCTGGCTGAGAGCTGCTCTGCTGCCGCCATCATTAATCAGACCAACACACACTGCCAGCCTCCCTGAGCCTGTGTGTGTGTGTGTGTGTGTAGCTGTCTGTTCATGTATCTGTGTGTCTCTGATAGGCTTCAGACAATACAAACTCATACCATGATGTATGCACAACAGGTTTTGCTACTTCATGCCAATACTGTAAAATGTAAAGTTTTACTATGTGAAAGCTAACATGGTCACAGTTAGCATGTTAGCATGTCTGAGGAGGAGGACAGTGATATTTTCTTTAGACTGTTTTTGTTGATTTGAAGCAAAAAGTTTTGGTTAAGTGTTGACATGTCCTGGAAAGGCTCAGCTTGATATTCTAAGTGTCTAATAAAATAATAATAATTACATGCTGATTTTGACGCCAGAAACAGCTGCTACATCACTTTCTTCAAAGCCACCAGACTCCATTGACAAAAACAATAATTTAACCTTGTGGAACACCGGAGTTGCTGGCCTACGCTTTGTCTTATTTTGTTATATATAAATATTGTTGTTGGTACAAACTTACCATTTGAAACACCAAAGCACAAAATATACCAAACAACCCAAACAATAGAGGCAGCAGCAGACCAGCTGCTCCTGTGTTCTGTGAGGTTAAATCACTGTTTTTGTCAATGGAGTCTGGTGTGTTTGCAGAGAGCGATGTAACAACGCACTTTGACCCATCAATGATTATGTTGCAGCCATTACGGCCTATTTCACTGCTGCAGGATGAACACGTCTACTGGAGGAATACCAAGACTTTGTATATCTATTTGTCATTTAGACCCAGAATATCTAAAAATAGAGCTACGGTTTAAAAATACTGGATTTACTCTTCAGATTTCATTATTTTAATGGTTTAACTTTTTTTCTTTTATTCTTTATACGATTAATAAATAATTAATATATTTAATATAACCCATTGAGGTTTTCTTTCTTTCTTTGCCTTTCACTCCTTTATATTTCTAAACTCTACCAACACAATTAAACCCCAAAACTGAAGATAAACGTTTGCCATTCAACAAATCCTCCTCTTCTTCTATGGTTTAATTTGGAAACATGAAGAACACAAATAAATGCTTTCCATCTGTAAAACAAGTATCACCTTTGTAGATTTTGCTAATTAAACTACATTAAAGTATAGATACAACATAAACCTGACAGCTGCAGTACCTGTGTTTCTCCACCAGATAGTGCTGTGTCCCTGTGACAGCCCTGTGATCTTGGGAAGGTGGCAACCCCCTCCACCCCCACCCACTGCTCCGCCCAGCGACGGCACGCAGGCAATAAATTTGGCTAAATTAACCACTAAATGGTTATCTCAAGCAATATGTATTGGCATTAATCAGGAGCCGCTCAAACAGAAGCAGTCGGAGACGAGAAGCGAGGGCCGCTAAATTCATATCCCTCTCCTCCATTTAATTACGCACACAAATAGGATTTTCCTCGACAGAGAAGAAGGAGAGAGGAAGTCGGGGGTGATTTATATAAAAAGAAGGCCAGTAATTAAAAACTATTAGAAACTAATAGCATTGTTTAAGACGACATCCCCAGGGCGGCTATAATTGACTTTGGTCGGGCGGCATTCGTTCCCTATTTGCCGATTCAGAGAGAGAGAGAGAGAGAGAGAGAGAGAGAGAGAGCGAGACGGAGGGAAAATAACTTGTTTGCATGTTAAGGCAGAGATGGTGAGATCACGTCACCTTCAATGTGACCTTGCTTTGTTTGTACGGCAGAGTAAATAACGACACAATGAGTGCACACACACACACACACACACACACACACACACACTGTTCAGATGACTGCAGGTCCTCAGAGAGCAGCTCAGTGTATCAGCATGTCCAATGGAAGAGCGCACACACACACACACACACACATACACACACAATCATACAGGGCTTTATAACTCCAGCAGACTGCACACTGTGCTGTGAACATAATACACACGGTCTCACATATGAATCCATACTGTCAGCTGATGTTCAATACTCACCAACACTCACATTCACAATCAATATTCAGGACGTTCTGTATATGGCTACATAATCAATACTGACTATGACCTATTGGCTAATCCTGAATTAGGTGCTTTTATTTTGAAATAGTTTGTGTTAATAAATGAAAGTTTTTGTTGTTTCCACTGACAGGCTCAGATTGTTATCCTAAGTGTGTGACAACATCACAGAACGGATCCCTGCAGAGTCAGACCTTCTTGTTACAGAGGACGATGCTGCTTTAGAGACCAGAATCAGCTGTTACACGGCTTTCAACGAAGCAGCCAGACTCCATTGAAAAAAATATGAATTCTACTTTGCAGAAAATGAGAGTTGTTGTCTAATGCTGCATCAATCTGCTGTTTTTTTTGTGTTAACGTGTTCCAAAAATATTGTTTCGAACTTACTCTTTAATGCGCCAACATCCCATTAAGACACACAAAGTCCACCATATAAGCAGCACTGTCCTGAAACTCCTGCGTTCTGTGAGGTAAAAAACTCTGTTTCTGTTAATGAAGTCTGGTAGCTTTGAAGAGAACAATGTCACTTCTGTTTCTGGTTAATAACAACCAATTTTTGCTTCTGTTTCCACAATAATTCAGCTTATGATTCTAATTAAATGGTTATTAAAACATGGGCCTTCACATACGTTGGGGTATAAATGACATGAAGGCAGTTTAAACTATAGATTGCTCCAGCCGGGAGCTGTAAAACCAGCTGTAATGGCTGCAACATTACAGACAGAAAACAGACAGAAATATACCTTTTGTTAAAGAGATGCTTTTTTGAAACTAAAGACAGCCACTACATCATTCTCCACAAAGGCACCAGACTCCATGAACAAAAACCTTTTATGATTTTTATTATTACGATCAGCCTCAATCAGTTGTTTGTGTTGTTGCTGGGCAAACAAACTAACTAATTGATCATGGCAGCCATGGAGCAGTAATTCATGTGTTCTGCGAGGTAAAATTAGTGTTTTGTTAATGGAGTCTGGTGGCTTTGAAGAGAGAGATGTAACGTCTGTGTGTGGTTAAAACAATCATCTTCCTCGGTAACAAAAAGGTCTATCTCTGTAGGGATCCTTTCTGAAACAGCTGTTAGGTCACACTTTTGAAAGACACCAGACTCCATTGACAAAAACACTAATTTTACCAGGTAGAACAGGGGAGTTTCTGGTCTGCCACAGTTTTGAGCAAGTGGTTTTTCTGTAGTAAAGTTAACACAAATATTGTGTTGATTTAAAACTAAGATTTGAGAGACCAATGTAACACAGACACACTAAATGATCAAGGCTGTGATAGACTACAAACTGCCATGTTCTGTGAGCTTAAATCAGTGTTTTTATGAATGGAGTCTGGTGTGTCTGCAGAGAGCGATGTAACGTCTGTCTGTGGTTTAAACAATCATCTTCCTCTGTAACAAAAAGGTCTATCTCTGTAGGGATCCTTTCTGTCATGTTGTCACACACTTAGAATAACAATCTGAGCCTGTCAGTGGAAACAACAAGAACTTTTAGTGGACGACCTTTGACCCATCAAGGATTATGTTGCAGCCAACACATCTGTTTGGACCTTTTAGTCATTTAAACCCTTGAATAAGTACAAATAGGTCCCAGGCTTTAAAATTACTCTTTAGAATCATGAGAGCTCCAACAATGGTGGCTGAGACCAGAGTCTGTCGGCTGCTACCTTCCTGTTCAGCCTTCCTCTACCCTTTCTCTGTCTCTCTCTGTCTCGCAGGTGAGGGAGGTTTACTTGTAAACCCTCTCCTCTTACTCCTCCATTAAATCACCCACTCTCTGATCGCCCACTAATGAAGGAGAGAGAGAGAGAAAGAGAGAGTGTGTGCTGGAGGCTCGCCCGAGGCTGCAGGAGAGAGCCCGATAGATTAAAGGAGCTCTATTCCCTTTTAAAGCCTCTCCACCTCACTTTTTTCTTTTCATTTTCTCCGTCAGCTCTCCTTCTCTTTTTCTCTTTCAGTCAATGTCACACCTTTGTCTTTCCCTCCTTTTCCCCTCCATCTTTCTCCCCTTACACCTGCTTTCTCAGGCTCTCTTTCTTTCTGTTTAATCCCCTAGATTTCCTCTTTGGTCTGGTCTGTCTTTCAGTTACATTTACCCCATTTAACCTCTGTGTGTGTGTGTGTGTGTGTGTGTGTAACATTAACATTGAGGTAATTTATAGCGGTGAAATCGCGTTGGGGAAACTGGATTTCCCTCGGGATCAATAAAGTATCTATCTAAACGTCCTGTCTGTCTGCATAGAGGTGCTGCTGTGTCGCCCTCTGCTGGTTCGCTGCAGAACAAAACAACTATTTTCTGAACAAAGTATTTGAGTCACAGAGGTCAATTAAATGTCCTCTATTCTTTCAGAATTTTATAACGTGATTTTAGCCAGCAGGGGGCGACTGCTCGGGTTTTAAAATTAGTCTGATTCTATAGAAGTCTATGAGAAAGTGCTCCTCCTCCTCTCCTGATTTATTCCCTCAGTAAACATGTTCCTAATGAGTTTATGGTCTCAGTCTCTAGTTTCAAGTCTTCTTCAACACAACATGATGTTCATTTAGTCACTGATGCTCCCATTTAGAGTCACAGAGGCCAGAAAGAGGGGAGGGGTTAGGGCGGGGCTACCTGTGATTGACAGGTCGTTACCACAGCGACCTGACAACTAGGGTAAAGATTTAAGGATTTTCTACGTTAACGGAGAACAAAAGTGAATTTACAACAACTTTAATTCATCTTTAAATTAAAGGTCAACAGGTGTGTGTGTGTGTGTGTGTGTGTGTGTGTGTGCGTGTGTGTGTGTGTGTGTGTGAGAGAGGTTGTCTGTGTTTCTCTCTCGTCCCGACAGACTTTTTGTGTGTGTTTTACGGCCGATCTGTGTGGATAGTTTTACAGGTGTGTGTGTGTGTGTGTGTGTGTGTGTTTTCTGCAGACAGATAAAAAATGCCTTTCAGTGTGTGTGTGTGTGTGTGTGTGTGTATGTGTGTGTGTGTGTGTTTCATTAAAGGCACTGTTAGTCCAGAGAGACGAGCTCTGCTAAAACGCCTGCAGGCTTAAATCCTCCGAGCTTTCTCTTCTGTGCTCTCTCTCTCTCTCTCTCTCTCTCTCTCTCTCTCTCTCCCTCGTCCTCTCCGTCTGTCTCTGTATTTTTAAATCTCCTTTTTTCTGTGTTTTCTAAAATCCTAAATATTACTTTTATTTGCTTCCTAAACATTTGCCTCATTCTCTTCTGAAACAAAGTAAAAACCAACAAACTCTTTTCCCTCGTGTGCTCCTTCAACGCCCCCGTCTTTCCCCGAAAAGAAGAGTGGAAAAACTCCTCTCTTCGTTCTTTTCTTTTTGTGAGAGGAAGAGTATATCCTCCTCTGACACGTCGTCTCATTTTACAATTGTACTGCTTTTATTGTGAAAATACTCTCTGTCCAAATCGGCTCTATTCTAAACAAAAATTTGTCGACTTATTTTTGGGCCCCGTCTGAAAACACACCGGTGGAGCTGTTAACCTTTGACTGCAGGTGTCTCCTAAAGGAAAGTAACCATGCCATTTGTTTCACAGTCCTTTGCTTTTACTGTGAAAAAAAGTACATCCTGTTTCCTCTCTTTTCTTCATCCATTTCTTTCCAAAAACAGCATCTTGTGAGCTCTCATACTTCCCCTTTTCTCCTTCCTGCTGCCTCTTTCTGTCAGTTTCTCCTAACATCTTCCTCTCTACCTCTCTCTCCATGAGAAAATGAGCATCCTCCGTTCTCTCTTTCCTGTATCTGCAAATCACTCGTTCCCATCTCTCGCCCCTTCTTTGAGAAAAGACGGATCTCCCCGCTCATCCCCTGTGCCGAGTGTTTCTCTGCTTTTCCCTCTTTCTCTGCCTACAAATCACTCTTTTCCCGTCCCCTCCCTTTCTCTGTGAAGAGACAAGTTCAGCCTCTGTCTCTTCCTCTTTCTCTCTCTCTGTTCTCGGAGTGGAAACGAGGACAGATTGACTTTGAGATCTGACCCGAGCTAAGACCGGCTGTCAGCAGGTAATGATAGAGACTTAGGGAGTGACGCCTTTTCACAGAGAGGGATCACGCCTCGTCCTCCACTTAAAAAGAAGCCTTTTAAAATTTAGATCCCTGTTGAGAGAACAGGCTATCCCTCTAAAATACACCTTGATCGATTCCCTAACTATCCGACTCCTGCAGCAGCGGGGGAACCGAGCAGACGTGAAAATAAATCCCACGGAAGAATCAGAGGCTGCGAGCTGCTGCTGTTCTGCAAAATCAGAGAAAGACAACTGCAGAAAGTCTTTTTCTCACCTTAAAGCTGAAGCAGACGGACAGCATGAAGAGTTTCCTTTGAAGAAACAGGATTGTTTGGTGTACTAAAGGCCTACATTCAGCCTGCTTCATACAGAACGCTAAGAAAATATTATTACAGCCTTTTTAAAATCACATAAACATTTATTCAGAAAATCTTTTGGGAGCTTTCCTGCAGATCAATCACAGGAAGAGGTTTATCATTTTAGTGAAGAGGACCCAAGATGTCCGACTTCCACATGGATCCTGTAAGGATAACTCTGGTACTTTTAAGCCAAAGACAATCAAAGGTCGTCCACTGAAAGTTCTTGTTGTTTCCACTGACAGGCTCAGATTGTTATTCTGAGTGTGTGACAACATGACAGAAAGGATCCCTACAGAGATAGACCTTTATTTTGAAAAGTGAGATGCTTATTTAACCAGAAACAGCTGTTGCATCAATCTCTTTAAAGCCACCAGACTCCATTGAAAAAAAGGTTAATTTTACCTGGAGTAGCTGGTTTACTGCTGCTTTGACCGTTTGCTATGTCTGTGTTTCTGCGTGTCTTTTGATTAAAAATGTTTCGTTCGGATCTAACACAATATTTGTGTAACACACAATAACACAAACAAACTAACCAATGGAAGCAGCAAAAGACCAGCAGCTCCTGTGTTCTGCAAGAGAAAATTACTGCTTTTTTCAATGGAGTCTGGTGGTTTCCAAGAAAGTCGTTTAACTGCTGTTTCATCGTCTTCCTCTGTAACAAAAAGGTCTATCTCTGTAGGGATCCTTTCTGTGATGTTGTCACACGCTTAGAATAACAATCTGAGCCTGTCAGTGGAAACAACAAGAACCTTTACTGGACGTGTATTTAGTGGCTGTAAAACAAAAGCCTTTAGAAAGTCAGGTGATGCAGCATATCGAGCCTAAAAGTGCACTCAGGTGGTGTTTTGTGGTTTAGTGGTTCAAACAAGCACAGGACTTCAACTCCCATTTCAAACAAAACATGTAATTTCTATCATCTTAACTGACATAAGTTACATAAAGTACACAGCAGGACTTACCTTCCTTCTTTCCCTGAAAGCTAACTAACAAGTCAGGAGACCAAACTGCACCGTTTACTCGTTTAAAGCACCAAACTTTTGTGGTTAGGTTTGGGAAAAGATCCGTTTGGGCTAAAATAAAACATCAACGTTGTTGTCTGGTTTGATACGGGACACGGACGGCATTCTCCGAGCTGAAAACATTTGTGGTAGAAAACCCTGAAGGCTGCTGGGAACATCATTCCTGACACCAACATGTGATCCGCTCGTGCTGACTGACACCGGAAGGCTTTCCTGTTGCCTGCACAGAATATACTTCCGGTAAGTTTAAATCCACAGTGACTGAGGCGTGAACAACACTCACTGTGTTGTGTGTTCGTTAACTTGAGACTGGATTGAAAAAACGTTTTATCTCAAGCTTTATAAGTCGATTAGAGAGAGTGGTAGATTTCATCTGACGCGCAAACATCCCACCTGTCAGTCTGAACTCATCCAGTGTGTGGCTAAAAACAAACTCATAAACATCTCAGTGGTAAAATAAATGATCTTCCAGGAGACACTGAATCCATACAAACCAAAGCTGCATGAAGAGGAAGCTTCTGAAACACACAAAGCTTCGGGCCAGTTTTCTGCCTGTACTTCATGTCCACACCAAACAGATTTCTCTCTGTGTAATTACTCATGAAAGCCTGAATACGTTTGCTAAAACAGTTGGGAATCATTAAACTCTGAAATCAGCTCCCACACAATCAGCAGCGAGTTCACGAAGCCACCAAATTAAAGCGCCCCACAGAGCGGCAGATTTCAGACCAATCTGAGCGCGCTCGGTTTGACGGGGGGGATGAAGGGAGAAAAGACACGCAGCACCGTAACCATCCTTTCCTGAAAGCCCCCCTTTCAGAGAGGAAATTAATTTTGAAAGAAGGAAGAATAAAACGAGCAGCCGGGGTGACTGAAGGTGCTGTATTAGACTACGCTCGACTAAAACCGAGTCATTTAAACCGCCGGCTGCCGGCTCGCCTCCCTGACCTCCGTCCTCACCGCAGACAGAGAGGAATAATCTCCCTCCACATTTCACTTCCTTTTTTTCATGTTTTACACATCCTAACCTCCCCCTCCTTGTTCCGTCTGACCCCGCCAGGCCGCCGTAAAGTCACTTCCTGATTGCCACTCTGGATGTGCAGATCTGGGGAACTTTTGGAGACGGTAATTGAAAAAGTTTCAGGGAGATTTTTTTTTTCGGGTGAGGTTTCTGACATCATTTAGTTTTGTCAGGTGTTACAGTAACTCGAGGAGATCTGCAGGCAGGTAAAACAAGCTGTTTGAGTCATGTCTGTTTAAATGTGACCGCGATTTAATTATGTTCTTTTTTTTAAATCCCTTTTAAAGAGGCAATTTCCTGTTAACTGTGTTTTCATGGCACTAAAGTCTCTTATTTTGAAATTCAGCAAAGATGTGCCAGTGTTTGGGTATTCAACTTTTGTCCTGTGCTTCCTAAAAGGTTCTTCCTAAGGCACCTCATTCATGTCTATAGATTTACCCTTCGATCTTTCTAATAACCTGTTTTTAAAGGTGTGTTCAGACGAAAAGAGAAGCTTTTTTTCTCTTGTGAAATCAGATTTAAAGTCAATGCAAAACACCAACAAACACTTCTAGGTGACAGAAATCCGTGTTATTCGATGACTGTTAAGATTCTGCTGACCAACCAAACTCCATTCAAAAAACGAGCATTTTAAGAGTTGTTTTCTTGTCGTCTTGCAGTCAGACCTGACAAAGCCTGAATTCAGCCTGTTTACAAACCTGCCTCCTGATGTAGTTCTCTCAGCATCCTTCAGCCTGTTTATTGTCATTAAATCTCAGTAACATCTGTTTGTTTTGGCTTCATAGCGCTGTAGTAAGACAGATCTCAGCCCACGTGTGATTTGTTAGATACAGTGAAACTGCCACTCAGCGGAGACAGATGGACAGGCACTCACAGCTGCTAATTTGAGCCTTTTGTAACATGAGATGGTGACCAGGAGGCCGTGAGAAGTCACATTTGTAATAAAAAAGAATATTTGTTCTGTGAAAATGCAGCCCAGAGGATGAGGGGACACCTTAGAGCAAAAGAAAACTCTCTTAACTTTAAAAAATGCTCTCATTGTTGGCTGTATCTGACTGTTACAGCTGCAGCAGACAGTGTTGGATAGAATCTGACTGTAGCTGTCTGAGGTTTGACTCCCATCAGGCCTTGTTGTCCTTGCATGTGTGGTTGTTATTGTTTGGCGTTCCGCCCAAGCGCCTTCACTGCCTCCGACACGCCGTGAAACGCTGTGCAGCTCTGAACGCCTCCTCAGCTTTTACCACCACAGTAAAGATCCGACTGCAGCAACAAACAGCACGCCGCAAATCATCCAGACAGCCACTAAACAGGGACACCAAACCTCTGCCTCCATGTGTGCGTGTGTGTCGGAGAGGCAGAGTGTATTATGCCTCCTGACAAGGGTAATAAGATTGCAGAGTTGCTGCTGAGAGGAAACTTTTCACAGATACAGGAGAGCAAAGATTCTCTAAGTGGCCTTTAACTTTCTGCAGCAATACTGTTCTTACATCGGATACACGGGCGCTTTAAAGGGTCGTTCGGGTGCTTTCAAAGTCCTGTGTTTACATATTTTGGGGTCTCACTGACTCCAACCAGCAGCAGTGAAACAGGCTGTAACGGCTGCAACATAATCCTTGATGGGTCAAAGGTCGTCCTCTAAAGGTCCTGATTGTTTCCACTGACAGGCTCAGATTGTTATTCTAAGTGTGTGACAACATTACAGAAAGGATCCCTACAGAGATAGACCTTTTTGTTACAGAGGAACAAGTAACTCACTCTTTTAAAAGCCACCAGACTCCATAGAAAAAAGCAGTAATTTTACAGAACACAGCAGTTGTTGGTCTACTGCAGCCTTGATTAGTATGTTTGTCTTATTGTGTGTTACACACATATTTTACTGCTTCTGAACTAAACATTTTAAAGGCCAAAGTCACATCATAACACCAACAAACTATCGGTCGAGGCAGCGGTTTGAACAGCAACTCTGAGGCAGAATTACTCTTTTATTCAGTGGAGTCTGGTGTGTGTGCAGAGAGCGATGTAACGTCTGTCTGTGGTTAAAAACAATCATCTTCCTCTGTAACAAAAAGGTCTATCTCTGTAGGGATCCTTTCTGTCATGTTGTCACACACTTAGAATAACAATCTGAGCCTGTCAGTGGAAACAACAAGAACTTTAATGGACGTGCTCTGAGTGTTGGCATTATGTAGTCAGAAAAATGTCCTGGGACATGTTTGGATATTTTTTAAATTGACTGATATTCAAAGTTGAACCCTTGATTAGATATCCAAATGACCTGTAATGATCAACAAGTTCACTTAATTGTCCAATCAGTGTGGAGTATGTCGTCAGGTGTTTACATTACTCACAGTCCAGGTGACTCTGTCTGATTCCCTCCACGTCTTCAGCATGAATGAACTGATAGCACCTCTTCCCCACGATGTCCACCGGTGTCAGGTCCATGTAGTCACTGATCCTGAAACACAGACGGCATAAATCTGAGTAAAGATAATATAAAGTAAGCAAAGGAGAATGTGAATTATGGTTAGAAAACAAGACGTGGAATATATATGTAACATGAAAATGAAAGCATGCAGGCTCTCTCAGGGACGGTGTGGAGAACATTTCATCATGAGCTTTACAGAAGTATGATTCAGCAACGTAAAGCTAAATATGTATATTTTACTTTGTAAGCTGTTTGTACTAATTACCTTTAACTCAGTCTGGGCTGCAGAATCCCTGTCACACCATCAGCAGCACAGTTTCATTTAATTAATCTGGTTCATCAGCATGTGATGTAACCAGCAGTCATCCTCAACAGCCTTCATCGTTTAGAAAGACTTATTTCAATTTGTTCAGCCGTCACTTTATCGCTTATGTTTGAAGTTTACACTAACAGAACTTTGAGTGCCGTGTAGATAGAGCTGCTGCAAGGTTAAAAAATAATGAAGCGCCAAAAGCTGCAGTTCCTCTGGTGTCCACTTGAGGCTGCCTCCAGCAGTGAGTCAGTCCCCATAGAGCCCCATGTTAAACTTTACAGCAGAAATAAACATGTTTACAGCCTGGTACAAAAAACAGTTTGAGTCTCTATAGCTCATTTCTCTCTTCATGACAACTGTACGGGGAGAATCTTTATACAGCTCACCTGTTTACATTATATTGAGGCTTTAAGTGATGCAGCATTAGGGGCGTGGCCTCTTTGAGTGACAGCTGGGAGCTGCTAGCTGTCTGCTAGGTGTCCCCTCAGCTAACTCAGTCACTGAACGTAACCTCTGGGCCGTGTTTGTGCTGTTGGAGCCTTTTGGAGATTTGTTCATGTAAATATCAGACAGATAATCTGTGTGCGCTTTATTGGACGAACAGACCGTCCAAGAAGACCATAAAGTTGCTCAAGCACTAATTAGTAGCTATCTGAGTCTGCGCTCACCATACCTGGCTCGTTAGCTTTTTCACTGTTTTTCATATATATTGATTTATTTGTGGCGGCTCGTGCTGGAAGTCAAGATTGTTGTTGGCTCGTCCCTGCAAAAGACCAAGGCTGTGTTCGAAATGAAATACTACACTAGCAGTACGTCCTGATGTGGCCTGAATGAAGTCTGTATGCAAACAAAAGCTAAATGTGCAGTACGCCAAAAATACCCGGATGTCGTACTGATTCAGAAAAAATCTCCAGTATGCATCAAACCAGTCTGCCTCGGAACGTCACAACGGCAGTTGAAATGACGGACAGCAGCAGAAGAGCAGGAGGGGGCGCTGTAGCTAAAGGAGCAGCTTTTTGCTATTGGCCGGCTGTTGTTTACTTTTGCTTTCCACAACCGGAAACTCACGCCTGCCGTAGCATACAGCTAAATACATTTAAACAGCTCCGTACTCGCTCCTCTCCTGCTCCGACCTCTTTCCCAAATATGGTCACTTCTTTCTTGTCAAAACAAAGATGGAGGCCACAAAGTAGCTCAGTTGGCTCAGTCTGTAGGATGCTTGTTTATAAAGGAAGTTCTGTAAGATGTTTGCTGACAGGTCTGTGAACATTATGTACATTTCTTTGTAACGGATCATTTCACGTGTCCATATTTGCACCGCTCTGTGAAACTCGATGTATAAAACTCAGGGACAATTTTCTCTGTATAGTTCTGGGACTCGACTATCAGAAAGATTCAGGAGAGAAGAAGAAAAAGAAGCTAATAAGCCGACAACAGAGAGAGGAGCTGCTCTGTCTATTGTACAGGTAACACACATCAGCTTTTAAAAGGTTTAATTTGGACAAATTTGCCACAGGATAGACAGAACAATTTCCCCGGTATCATTCTGATAGAGGACGGGTGGGGGGGAGACTAATGTCTGGCAGGCAGATAACAGCACATTCTGTTCTTTAGAGAGAAAAAAATCCTCCCATTTTCTCATTCTTTTAGAAACTCATCCTCAAAATGGGGCTGTAATGGGAGCGACGCTTGTCTGTTCGCCACAGAGACGCTTTCTGTCGCTCCGCATTCAATATCATCATCTGCCTCGCATTGTGTCCCTTTTTCCACCCACAAAAAAAGCAATCTGTCTACTATCATTTTCCCTCCTCTCTTTTTATAATAAAACATGAAGGGCTTATTTATTTTTTTATTTTTGTGGCCTGATATGAATCTCCCCCGGTCGGCCGGTTAACTCCTGAGCAGGATCCTGATGACTATCTGCTTTATCTGGACAGAGGGAAGGAGCCGGATCCATCAGCAACACATTTCAGTGTTAAACCAGGGAGGATTGGGTCAGACTTCCTCATGAATAAGAAGCTCCGACAAAGGAGACAACTTTTTCCTCCATGAACAGAAGGTTTGAACCATGAATGCAGAAACAGAGTGAAACACTGACGCTTAAAACTTTTAGTCACACACTTTGGGGTCTAATTCACCAACAGAAACAAAAAGTTTTGGAATGTCTCCAGTAGATATCTGAGACGTCTGGGAAAGTATAAAAGAGAGATCAGAAGATGCTCTGAAGGAGAAAAGATGCTGTATTAGAAATGGATGAACATAAGAGAAGTAACGGCAGCTGAGGTAGAGTGGAAAAGAGGAGGAAAAAAAGACAAAACGTGTGTCCAGTAGACGTGTTCATCCTGCAGCAGTGAAACAGGCTGTAATGGCTGCAACATAATCCTTGATGGGTCAAAGGTCGTCCATTAAAGTTCTTGTTGTTTCCACTGACAGGCTCAGATTGTTCTTCTAAGTGTGTGACAACATGACAGAAAGGATCCCTACAGAGATAGACCTTTTTGTTACAGAGGAAGATGATTGTTTTAACCACACACAGACGTTACATCGCTCTCTGCACACACACCAGACTCCATTCAGAAAAACACTGATTTTACCTGTGTAGAAAGTTGGAGTTGCTGGTCTCCTGCTTCCTCAGTTAGTTAGCTTGTTTGTGTTACTGTGTGACTTCTGTGTCTTAAATGTTTAGGTTTGATTCAAATAGAAGTTTTGAGACAAACAATAACACAAAAAACTAACTGATCGATGCAGCGCTAGACTGAGAGCTCCTGTGTTCTTTGAGGTAAAATGAGCGTTTTTTTCAATGGAGTCTGGTGGCTTTAAAAAGAGCGATGTAACGTCTGTCTCTGGTTAAAAAAATCATCTTTTGCTTTAATATAAACGTCTCTGCAGGGTTCCTTTCTGTAATGTTGTCAGGTTAAAAAACCTTTAGTTTTTGTCCCATATGATGACATTGCAGCCATTACAGCCTTTTTCGTGATGCAGGCAGAAGCAGTCTACTGGAGCAATGACAAAACATTTTGTTCCTATTATTAAATTTAACCCTAAAATATGTAAAATAGATCACAGGTTTACAAATACCAGCATGAACCTCATTTCCCCTCCTCTCTACCTGTTCTCGCAGTAGATGATCTTGAGGTCCATGTTGACTCGGGTGACGAACATTTGACAGTCGATGCGAACCTCGTTGATGGTTGGCGGCGGGAGGGCGTGGGCCACCACCACCATCCCCATGATCTGATTGGGCACCGAGCGGCTGTGCGTCAAAGCCATCCTGATCCGCAGACGCCCCGTGACGTGGATCACCTGACCGGGGAAGAGAAGGACAAGCAGAGCAGGGTTCAGAGCGGTTTCAGTTACACCTATTTTACCCAGCATGCTTTGGGAGTTTATATAATTAGATGGTTAAATGACCTGTTTGTAATTTGAGTATGTGATTGGTTTATCAAAATAAAAGCATCTTTAAAGTTAAGAAACGTTCATCAGTGTTTCTGCATCTGAATCAGCTTCTTCCAGCTTCACGTCTCTGCAACACAACAGCTTTAAAACAACCAACTGTAACGCTGTTATATGTGTGTGTGTGTGTGTGTGTGTGTGTGTGTGTGTGTTGCAGTAATGTGTGTGTCGCCGAGTGCAAATGTGTGTAGTAATATATGCATGCGTGTGGATGAATATTTATGGGCGTCTCTGTCTCCGCTGTGATTTGCATGTGATCTGAGTCTGCCAGGTGGAACATGGTATACAATACACACACACACACACACACGCACACACACACACACACACACACACACACACACACACAAATATATACAAACAAGCATGCAAGCACACACACACAAACACACACAGGCTAGACTGTAAGAGAGTAAAACATCAACCTACATTGATTGAAGACACTTTTATTTAGTTAAATAACAAAATAAAAGCACTTCCTGTTTATTTTTCTTAATTATATTTTAGTTTTAACAATGTAAGAACATTTTTTTCCCCTTTACATTTATATATTATTTCATTAATAATCTGCACATCCAATTAAAGAATTAAAGAATATTAAAAAAAAATGAGTCACTGAATTTGACGTTTTGTCTTTTACAATAAAGTTACAGCGGTTTGACTTTCAGCCGTTGAGCCGTCGAGTCATCGTCGAGGAGAATCGAGTGTATTAGTCTGGGATAAACCATGAGGGACCACACACACACACACACACACACACACACACACACACACTGCAGCACAGTGAATCCTCTTTAATCCCAGCTCTCGATGTGCAAGCGGAGAGACGGTCACAGAACTTAGCAGTCCTGATGTTACACCTATAGGACTGAGATACCCGTGTACACACACACACACACACACACACACACACACACACACACACAGAGACATTTCACAAATGACACAAAAAACTCAATATTTATTAAATATTTAAACACTTAAATAATTGATTTTGTTAAATCAGAAGTCCGCCATCTTTAATAAATACAGACAACAAACAGATTGATTTTGTCAAACTTTGGTTTGAGATTATTTCCACTGTTTTATACGCTTTTTAAAAAAATCATATTTTAGTCTTAAAGTCTGTTTTCTGACCTGTTTCCTGTTTTATTTTGAAGTTACAGACTCGACACTTCCTCCATGTTTACATGTTGATGACACCGTCTGATGACTCAGTTTGTTTGACATGACCAGTAAATAAGGTAAACAGAGACGAGCAAAGCTTCCTGTTTGTGCTACTTTACCTGTTAGCGTTCAGCGGTTATAACGTCCATGTCTACATTTCTATCAGCTCACAGTGACGTCACACTCTCGGCTGCTGATCACAGCTTTATTTTGCTTAGCATAATAACCTTCCCTGTCATGCTTTTAATGTGGAAGATGTACAGGAAGTGTTTAATTAACATAAATAAAATGTAGTCCTTTAAAATAAACCTTCAAAATAAAACTTTTAAGGTGACATTTGTCGTCTAGTTCTACTTTCGAGACGTGTTTTAATCAATTATCTTTAATTTCAAGAGTATTTGTTTAATTAAATATGCAACTAGTTTTATTTATAAACATTTATTACTGCACAGATTTATTTTGTTTTCTCTAAAAAATAAGTTTTCTCTAACTACAGACTAAAAGTCCAAATATAAGGACGATAACCTCCTGAAATACAAAAATATATTTAAATAAGAATAAAAACTACACACACCCTTAGGAACACACACTGTCATACACACACACACACACACACACACACACACAGACACACACACACACAGGTGGAGCACCTATTTGTCCACGGAGGATTACAGATTTCCATATGGATCACTTCATTCGATGACAGATAATAAGACCGTAAGCCGACCGCTGATTGTATATTCTACTGTCTTCAAGGAGACCACACACGCACGCGCACACTCACACGCACACGCACACGCACACACACACACACACACACACACGCACACACCTGTCTCTGCTGAATGTGAGGAGAATCAGCAGGTTGAGCATGTTAACACTGATCCTGTGTGTGTGTGCGTGTGTGTGTGTGTGTGTGTGTGCGTGTGCGTGTGTGTGCCTGTGTGTGTGTGTGTGTGTGTGAGGCTCAGGCTGGCTCTCTTTTTATTGACCTCCTTGTTTCAGAGCTCCTGTGAGGCTCTCTGTCTGCCTGGCTCCACGTGAACGCATCGTCAGCCGCCATGTTTGTCCACCTGACCTGCTGTGTGATCACATTTCATTTGTTCATACTTATGTTCATACTCCACAGGTCAGGCAGAGGGAAGAAGTCTCACATCAAGTATAACGCGCAAGAGGAGCAGACAGCGTAAAGGGGCGGGGCTTAGGAAATTCACTGAACCAGCTTAACTTATCTTCAAACAGTTTATGTTGTTGTTGCTTTTTATATTTAAATATTTTTATTCGCCATGTTTGCAGCTTCAGTTTCTACCGTCCTGGAAGCTACGACTGAAAGCTGCCGGTAAACTTTTAACTGCTGGTTCTGATTTCCAGTTTGAATTCAAGACTTGACTTGAGTTAAATTCGTCCTCTGGCCATGAAATCTAAAGAAAGCGATCTGCATGAATCGTGTTCTTATTTAGCTTTAACTCATCTGCTAACCTGGTAAGATTTGAACAAGGTGTTTCTCTGAGACGTGGTGAACACACAGGTTCAATAACTGCTCAATAACTTCTCTGTCTCATGCAGCGTGGACAGGAAACGGAGCAGATATAAGAATGCACTGACTGAAGGAGGTGAACTACAGGTGAGAAAGCGATCTTACTGTCACCTTGTATCCTGAGGACTTGATGTGCACGCCTCTCTTTGTGAGCGTCGACTTCATCCTGATGAAGAAGGACCGTTCCAGGGTGTTATCAGGAGCCAGGAGGCTGGGGCTGCTGGACTCCACTGAGGGAAAAACACGGGAAAACATGCAAACATGAAGACATCTGATTGGTTTTTCTCCCTGAATGTTTTCCTCATGAATAAAAAGATGAAAACAGACACAGAATATGAAGTTTTTACATCAAATCAACACATAAATTCCACATGAAGGCCTTCATAGAGACAGGAAGTGAGGCATTTTAATTTAATTGGTGTAAAACAAATAAATATATGTATTCTGTCAGCAGGACCAGTCGACCAATCACAGCCGCTGTCAAGCTGTCAATCATCTTGTGGCGATCAAACAGTGAAATGTCAAAACACATCAGGAGCCGAGCCGAGAGGAAAACAACACAAACAGGAAGTTTACGCACAAATCAAAAGAGGTCGTGACTGTCAAAATAAAAGTCTTAAAAACCCACATGACACAAAAATCGAGACAAAACAGAGTCTCAGCTTTCCAAGCGCAAAATCCCAAACAGGAAGTGCATTTTTCACCGCACCCTCCCACCTCCTCCCGCCCGGCGAGCAGCGTCTCCTGAAGGTGAGACGCTCCATTTATCAGCCAGAAATCAACTGCATATTCATAACTCCTCCATCCATCAGAGGGAGTGATGGGAGGAGAGACAGCTGGGAGACGTCTCATCACACACACACACACACACACACACACACACACACACACACACACACACACACACACAGAGGATGTACAAGGTCTGAAGCCAGTGCAGAAGCGACTAAAACCTGCAGGGGGCGACTCCACAGTCTGATTGTATGCAAGTCTGTGAGAAAAGTTTAGTGAGTGATGCTCCCAGTTAGAGTCACACAGACCAGAGAGCAGGGGAGGGTTTAGGGCGGGGCTACCTGTGATTGACAGGTCACTACCACTGCGACCTAAAAGACACCTGATGTCTTTCTGACGTGTTGCTTGTTTTGTTTTTGGTTATTAAAATTCCGTCTTTTCTTTCATGAGCCAAAACCAGCAAATCGAAAACTGTTAGCCGTCCACTTAGCCGCTTCCTGACGCCTTGTGTTGAGTCGACTGACCAATCAGAGGCTCTGTTCCTGATGTGTGCGTCATAGTACAGTGAGATAGTCACTCCCCTGTCTCCTTCTGATGGTTTGATACAGCAGCAGAAACAGTATTGATAATAGTTTAATATAATAGAAGAGTACAACAGCGTAAATGTTATAATGTGTAGATTCTCTTTGCACATGTGGATAACATTAAATGTGCATGTGTCGTTCAGTTTTTACACATTTGATCATCTTCACAGAAGTCGACCGGCAGTGATGTCAGAAGACAAACAGCTCGCTCAGCCAATAGATGGCTTCGTTGGAGCGTTTGTCCCGGTCGCTCACAGGATGTGATAAAGACAAAAGGTATAAAAAGTCGGAAAAATAAAATATAGACTTTTACAAATATAAAATAAATCATCACTTCTGGGCCTCTATACGTGTGTGTTGGTGAGTGTGTGTGCAGACCCCTGTGAGACGCTTCCCTCTGCATCTATTCTGTTGTTTTGCTTTGCACGGGACGTTTTCAGGAGGGGCGCTGTCGTGGTTCCTTGAGCCAATCACAGCGTACAGGTGAGTGTGGGCGTGGTTCAAATAAGCAACTGGGCCCCATTCAGACCGGGGGACATGGCGAGAGAGCGATGCAGAGTTGGCCTTCTTTCTGTTATTGGCCTTCTTTCTCAAACCGGGTAGGACAAGCTAACCAGCGGTTAGCATGCTAGCACAATGGTAACCGTGATGCTGCCGGTGTTAGCTCGGCGGGGTGGGCGTGTTCTCGCACGAGAGAGTGAGAGTGAGCTGCTGGTGACGAAGAGCCCAGCAGGAGGGCCCGGTTTGAATGTGTTATCTTACTTATTGTACCTTTTAAACGTCACGACTTTCACTGCAACAGTTTTGGTCGCAACAATCAGAGAAAACACTGAGAGATCCTGGAGGGACTGAAACTTGTTATTTTACGCACTTGAACAAATGACAAATACTTTCCTTGTTCTCTCTGGTGCAGACTAATGAAAGGAGGATCTCTTTGTGTGTGTGTGTGTGTGTGTGTGTGTGTGTGTGTGTGTGTGCATTGTTCTGTATGTGTAAATCTCACCAGAGCACCAGTCTGTGTGTGTTTGTGTGTTTGTGTGTTTTGAACTCTGCCAGGTTGCTTGTTTTTCCCCCTTTACAACTTCTTTTTTCTCTCCTGCACACAATTCACACACACACACACACACACACACACACACACACACACACACACACACACACACTGGGGTCTCTGGTGGACGCGGCAGTTTGATCAGCGCTGATACGTGTTGACAACGTCTAATCTGAAAAAATTGAAAGAAATGAATTAATATGCAAATTCAGCCTTTATAATATAAATGTCCTTGAAGAGAGGGAGACGAGAGGGAGGGAGGGAGGGAGGGAGGGAGGAGAAGAGGAGGGAAAAGGGAGAGGGAGGATAGCATAAAGGGGAGGAGGAATGGAGGGAAAAGGGGGAAAGAAGGTTGGAGATAAAGAAAAACAAAGTGATGGAAATGTAAAGACACACGAAGAAGGGATAGAGGTGGAGAGGGGAGGAAAAAGAAAAAAGATGACAAAAACAGCAAAGTATAAAGGTGAGGAGAAGAAGAAAACACGGCAGAACGGCAGAAAATGAAAGGATGAGAAATAGAGAGGAAAAGGAGAGGACAAAATAAAGGGAATAAAAACAAATGAACTGGGAGAGAGAGAGAAAAGGAGAAAAGGAAGAGAAAGAGAGCAGAAAAAGAGGGAGCGAAAGAGAGAAGAAACGGGGTGGGATGGAGGAGTGGTGAAAAGAGGAGGATGGTAGGGGTAGAAAGGCAGAGGAAAAGAAGAAGAAGAAGGAAAAGTGTGAAGGGGAGAACGAAGGAGAGAAAACAAGAGTTATGAAAACAGTGATGGAACGAGGGAGGAAAAGAAGGAGGGAACGAATAAGGAAGAAAAGGAAAGAGAGGAAAGAGGACAACAGGAATAGAGAGAGAAAAATGAGGAAGGATGTAGAAGGGGAAGAAGAGTTATGAGGAGATGAAGAAAGGATGAGGAAGAGAGGTGAGAGAGGATGAAGGAAAGGAAACAGAAAAGGAATAGGTGATAAGGAGAGGAGGAATGAGAGGGAAGGAGGAGAGGGAGAAAGAAAAAAGAAGGATGAGGAAAAGAGGAAAAGAGTGATAAAAGAATGAAAGAGGAGGAGGACAGAAGAGTGCAGTAGGAGGAGCAAACAAGGAGGAGAGAGGGGGAATAAGAAAGGGAAGGCGAGAGAGAAAAGGGAAAATAATGAACGGAGGATGAATAGAGAGAAAGAAAGAAGGAACGAGCAAGCAGGAGGTGAAGGAAGGAAAGGAAAGAGGAAAGGAAAGAGGAGAGGAAGCTTCCCAGGAGAAGGTGGTGCTACAATCCTCCCTCTTGTTCCCTCCTTCATCCCTCCATCCCTCCGTCAGTCGGTCCTCCTCTCTCTCGGTCCTCCAGGAAATCAACCTCCGATCTGACGGAGGAATAATGATGATGGAGGGAGAGAGGAAACAGAAGAGAGGGAGGACGGACGGACGACAAGGGAGCAGGACCCTCTCTCCCCTCCTCTCTCTCTTTGTTACTCACTTTGAATTAATGGGATTAGTTTCCCCCCAGAAACACACACTCCAGGCCAGGGCTGTGTGTGTATGTGTGTGTGTGTGCGTGCGTGCATGTGTGTTTGTGTGTGCGCATGTGTGTTTGAATGAAATGAAGGGAAAACAGACGGGAAGAGGAGAGAGGGGAAAGAGAGACAACTGAAGAAGAAGGAAGCAGAGGAAGTGTAAGAAGGAAAGGCCGACTAAGAAGAAGTGGAGAAGAAGGAGGAACTCAAAGAGAAGAAGAAGACGAATCTGAAGAGGAAGAGGAGGAGGAGAAGAAGGAAAATATTGATGGAGGGATAGAAACAGAGTAGCAGGAGAGATAGGTTAAAAAGAAGACGCAAAGGTGGGGTAGTAAGGGGTGAAGAGGAAAGGATGAACAGAGGAGAAGAAGAAAGGGAGGAGGAGGAAAGAAAGAAGAAAAGAAGTAGAAGAATAACAGAGTAGAAGAACAACAGTGAACATAAGAGAAGAGGATAAGAAGGAATGATGAGGAATGAGGAAAATAAGAAGAAAATGAAGAAGAGAAGGAGAAGAAGGAGAAGAAGAAAAAGAAAAAGAAGAGCACAATAAGGAGCTGGAGGAGGAGAGGGTGAGTGGAGGGAACTTGAAGAAGAAAAGATGAAAACAGAAGAACAAGAAGAAGGAGGAGGAGGAGAGCAGAGGGGTATTACTATTATTGAGAAAAAGAAAAAAAAGAGAAGAAGAGGAGGAGGAGGAGGAGGAAGGGGAGCAGAGGGAGTATCAAGTTAAAGAAGACAAACAGAAGAACAAGAAGAAGAGAAGGAGGAACTGAAGGAGGAGGAGGAGGATGAGGAGAGTAGAGAGAACATAAAGAAGAAAAGGAGGATGAAGAAGAAAATGAGTGAAGGAGGAGAATGAGTGGAAGTGGAAAGAAAGAGAAGAGAAGGAGCAGGAGGAGAAGGGGGGAATGGAGGGAACTTGAAAAGAAAAGATAAAAATAGAAGAAGAACAAGAAGGAGGAAAAGGAGGAGGAGGGGAGCAGGGGGAATATCAAGAAGTAAAATACGACGAAAAGAAGAAGAAGGAGGAGGAGGGGGAGGAGGGGGAGCAGAGGGAACGTAAGAAAGAAAAAGAGAAGAAGGGGAGGAGGAGGAGGAGGAGGAGGAGGGGGAGCAGAGGGAACGTACGGAAGAAAAAGAAGAAGAAGAAGAGGAGGTGGAGGAGCATGTGGGGACTCAGAGGTGTTTTCTCATTCTGCTCGTTGAGCGTGCGTTGCCGCGGCGTCTTCGGGGACGACGCTCCTACAAGACAAAGATTAGGGCTACAAAGGCAGCAGGTGTCTGCCGGCTCCGACTCTGGGACCTAATTATCTACGGCACGGAAACTTTCCCTCGTTTGAAGGACAAATGATTAATTAAAAAGAACAACTCACCTACGCCTGTGATCTTTGGACAATACCCAGAGTGCCGAGGGTTTCTCTGCACGTGTGTGTGTGTGTGTAGGTGTGTGTGTGTGTGTTTGTGTGTGTGTGTGTGTGTGTGTGTGAAATCTCGGTGGGACGGTGTATCATTGTCAGACTGTCTAATAGCGCTGCCTGGTTCTGGAGCCCGTTGTGTCCGACTGATAACTAGCTAACGTGACGGCGAGCACGCGGGGCGAGACAAAGGGAGCTACAGCAAGGTCACGGCAACCTCCACGATGAGACGACGAAGCGAAGGAGGAGCGAGGAAGACACAAATATAATTAGCTTAGCAGCAGATAAGACGGACACGTGCAGCACACGAACGAGTCATTTAGCAACTTTAAGAGTCGGAAACTCAAGAAGAAGAGAGAAACGAGAAAATCATCAGGTTGACGATGGAGAAAAGTTTACATGAAACTTATTTCACCAAACAACTACCTGAGCAGTTCTGCATTTTCAAAATAAAAGCCTCAGAGTTCTGCTGGAGTGGTATTTCTCTCCCGTCATCGTGATCGTTAGGAGTAAGGTTTCATAAAACTCAACCTGAGCTTTAATTTGGGCTTTTACTTATTAATCTGCTGATAACTTTTAAGATACATCACTTAATTATTCAGCCTATAACAGGTCAGGAAGTTGTGGAAAACCTTCGTCACATTTTCTGAAAGCTGTATATAGTAAACATGGAGGGGAGTCTGCAGAGGTGCAAGCTGCTGCGCAAACATGAGGCTGTGTGATGTGGAATGATCTTGAAGGACGTCTCAATTCATAAAAGTTATCTTAAGGAGAGAGGAGGTTTGCAAGAGGAGCTATGAGGGTGCACAGGTCTGTCCTTTAAGGAAGCCTTTTAAGCATGATGTCAACAAGAGGCGTGACTCACAGCTGGAATACACATGCCATATTAATGCACAGAAATATAACATGATCATCTTTTCATTATAAAACAATGGACAGACGATGGATTTATATGAATACATTATATACAACTGACGTTGCTTAAAAGCACGGCGATGGTTTCAAGCCTGTTGCCTCGACTCCTCTCTCCACCAGTAAAACCAGAGGGAAACAGGAAACCGATGAAAGTTTGAAGTAATGCCTCGCTAAGGGGCCTGCTAGCTCTGGATGCTAACCCAGCTCACGTTACAGCCTCAATCACCACTGATAACAGAAACCACTGCAAACACGAGCAGCCGTGAAAAGCTGCTCCTTCTCCTGCTTCATGTTCATTTTTCTTCTTGTTAATTTCCTCGGCCTCCTTCTCGTTTTCTTTTCCATCCCTTCCTCACACCTCCTCGTTTTACCCATAATGCAACAGCAGGAGCCGAGGGACATCAGAGAGGTGGCGGGCGAGAGGCAATCATGACAAATGTGGCGTAACTCGCTTGCTTGCACGCTCCCCACACACATATATATAAGAGCAGACATAACCTGAATATACTCCACACACACACACGCACACACGCACACGCACACACACACACACATACACACACACATTCATCACAGATAGAGAGTATTGTCAGTGAAAGTTTAATTGTGTAAACACTCTGTAACTGTCCTGTCATATTCCTGCCTCTGCGGCTCACTATCGCCTCCTCCCTGTAATTGAATTGCTACCGTCAGGGGGGAGGAGGGGGGAGGGAGGGGGAGGAGGTGGGGGAGGAGGCGAGACTTGCCTTATGAATAGAATGTGTTTCCTATCAGGCAGGATTTGACAAATTGTGTCAGGAAGAAAAGCCCAAGTGATAATTTTCTGGTTTACTGAAGGTGGAGGAGGAGGGGGAGGGAAGGAGGGAGGGGGGACAAGAGTGGGAGGAGGCAGAGGAGAGGGGAAAAGAAACAGAGAGGGAGGAGAAGAAGAGAGGTGGGGGGAAAGGAAGAGAACAAGAGGAGGTAGAGGAGGACAGGAACAGGTAGAAGGAAAAGGGAGGGAAGGAGGGGAGGAGGGGAGGAGGGGAGGAAAAGGATGATGAATAAACAAGGAAGGAAAGAGGGAGAGGATGAGGAGGAGTAAGAAGATGAAAAGAGGAGAAGAAAAGAAGGAGGTACTGAAAGGAGAAGAAGGATGAGAGGGAGGGGACAGAAGAAGGAGAGAAAAGAAAGAAAGAGAGAAAAAGGTTGAGGATGAGACACCAAGAAAGAGGAGGAGGAGGAGAAGGATGATGAGCAGGATGCAAGAGGAGAAGAGGAGAAGGAAAAAAGAGGAAGGACACAAATAGAGGAAGTGGAAAAAGGAGGAGGAAAGTAAAAAGGGGAGGCAGGAGAGAAAAAGGAGAAGGTAGAGAGCTGGAGGTGCAGGTAGAGAGAAAGAGGGGAAGGGAGGGGTGAGGGAAAAGGAGGTACAGAGAACAGAATGAATAAGAGACGGAGGAAGAGAAAAAAGGAGGAGGAGGAGGACACGGGTAAAGAAGAGTTGAGGTGTTTTGGAAAGATAAGGAAGGAGAGGAGGAAGAGAGGGAGGCGGGGTGATGAGGAAAAAGAGGGAATAGGAGCAGAGAGGAGAACGAAGGAGAGATGGATGAAGATGAGGAAAATGGAAAGGAGGGAAATTATGAAAAGTGAGTTTGAGGAGCAGAAGGAGCAGAAGAGGAGGATAAGGAACATTTTGGATGAGGAGTAACAACAGTAGATAAGGAAGGAGGAGGAGGAGGAGATGAAGAGGAGGAAGAGGAGGAACATGATGACAAGGATGAAGATTCAGAGAGAGAAGAGATAGAGGAAATAGGAGGACAGGAGGAGGAGGAAGAGGAAGTGCAGTTTAAACATGGTGCAATTCAACAAAATAAAAGACCCGTTTAAAGAAGATGATGCGCGCGCACACACACACACACACACACACACACACACCTTGTTTTCCGCACAGATTTTAAGTAGAGAGGGAGAGAGAGAGAATGTGTGTGTGTGTGTGTGTGTGTGTGTGTGTGTGTGTGTGTTTGAGTGATGGTAGATTTCCTCAAAGCCTTTTCCCACAATGCAAAAGCCTGGGAACCAAAGGTAAAGAAAGGTAAAACTCCTCTTCCTCTCTACTCCTCTCCTCTTTGCTCCTCTCCTCTCCTCTCCTCTCCTCTCCTCTCCTCTTCTCTCCCCTCCCTCCCCTCCATCATCACCCCCCCCCATCCTCCCCCTCTCTGCAGTGAAAAAGACTTTTATTTTGACAGTCTTATCAGGACGATGAGCTCAAATCAAACAGCGCTCTAATAGCCTGGAGACGCCTTGATCCCGGCTTTGTCTTTCTTTCTCTCCTTTTCTCCTCCTGTCTTTCCTCCACAGAGACACCTCCCTCCCTCGCCTCCATCTCATCATCCTCCCCCCTCTCCTCCTCCTCCTCCCTCCTCCTCCTCAATGATCTCCCTGTGACGGGACTCTTAAAGCGTTTCTAAGCTGTCTTTAGCTTCTCCTCTTCCTCTTCGGGGAACTGATCTACCTATCTATGAAGAGAAGACAGAGGGGAGAGAGAAAGGAGGAGCGGAGGAAGAGATAGATAAAGACAAAAAGGAGGGAGGAGGAGAGAAAGAAGAGAGTGGACACGTATATATATATATATAAACCATAATAATAAGGAAAAAAGTAAATAAGTGTTTTAGGTGGTTTAGATATTGGTGTAATTACTATGGAGTCCAAGTGGTGCCAAAACGAGAAAACAAACAATAAATCTGTAAAATAATTATAAAAAAGGTTTTCATACGAATGTAAGTTTAAAATGAGGAAATAAATAGAAGATTAAATTAACAAATACAAAAGGAATAAGTGTGACAATATAAATGTAATATACATTTTAAAATAATTATTATAATAATAATTCTTTAAAGTATTAAAGAATGGAAGAAGTCACACTGATATTGATTTTGTTTCCAAAAACATTAAATATTGATTTAAAGCTGTTTACACACTTTTGTCAGAGACAACGAGAGGAGGGAGGAAGAGGAGGGTTAATTTAGCGTCAATTTGTTTTCTCTGACGCGAAGGACGAGGCTGACAGCTCGTCTTTGTTTTGAATGAGGTCAGAGGTCAAGGCGACTTACACACACACACGCAGTGGAGAGATAATAAGTAATTGTCTGTATCTGCAACCTGCATAATTACCTCCAGAGAGAGAGAGAGAGAGACGGAGGAAGAGAGACGTGATGGGAGAAAGGGTGAAAGAAAGCGTAAAAACACGAGGGAGGTGTAGAGAAGGGAAAAGAGAAACTAAAAGGAAAAAATGAGGATGTGACTTTAAAGGGACACTCCACTGTTTACGTAAATGAAGGTCAGGATGTTGTATAAAGTCTTCTGTGTCGCTGGAGGAGAGCAACAACCCTGATGATGTCATTGTGATGTCATCGGGGTATCTAAGCTCCGGACTGGAGACAGGAAGTCTGCGTTACACATTAAATGTGTTGAGTTTGAAACATGTGGACATTTACCAAGCAGCAGGGCTCTAATGAGACAACACTAGTGAGGTGCATTATGGGAAATGTAGGATCGAGTCAGGATACCTCTGATGCTGACCGACAGTTAGAAAGAACAGCAGCTTCTACAAAGAGATAATGAAATAAAAGATGGAAAAGTGGGAATTTAAAGGCTAAAAACCATAAAAAATAAATAAATAAAATCTAGCTTAAAGAATAAAAATATCGAGCGGGAAATGTATGAAAACATTTAAAAAAGCAATATGACCTAACATTTTAAAGTGAAATATAAAAGATGATAAAATAAACAAAATAAAGAAATAAGAAAAACAAGAAAGTTTGAAGTAATGTGAAGGAAATAAAAAGATAGTAAAAACACTGAAACACACACACACACACACACACACACACACACACACACACAGATTCCCATGTGTAAAAGGAAACATGCAGATAAATCCAGCGCTCGTATTCTCCGACATGTCAGAGCAAACAAAACACAAACAAATATAAACAAACACCACAAACATCACAAATATCAGATTTTCCCGCAGAGAGGGCGAGCGCCTGAACGCAGCGTCCGGCGGCTCCTCCTGTGGCATTTACACTGAAAACATGCGGGTCACAGGACAAACACTGAATGCAACACTCGCTGTTTTTACACAAACAAAATGTGTGTGTGTTTGTGTGTGTGTTTGTCACACACTCGGCTGCAGACACTCTGAAGGAGGAAGAAGCTTTTCAAGCTCCATCACTCTCTCTTCTTCCTTTGTGTCTCAGTCCTTCTGTTTCTTTTAATTCCTCTCTCTCCTAGCCTCTGTGTTCATGTTTGGCCGGACGACAGCGGCGTCCCCGGATAAAAGGCGACCGAACAAGAAAGGGAGCCGGAAAAAACAGAAGAAGAAGAAAAGGATGAAGAACAAGCAGAGAGGAAGAGGAGAACAGAGAGAGGAGTGTGTGGAGTAATTGAATCCAGGCGCTGATAGAGAGAGAGAGAGAGGGACAGATGGATGGACTGAGCAGATTAGCATCGGTAATGAGAGGAAGGCGTGAGGAGGAATAGACGCTGCGGCGGCGGTCGTGTTCATCGAGCTGCTAACTGGTTTCACAAACACGTCTGTGAAGAGCTGCTGCAGCTTCTGATGAACACACACGACGACTTATTGTCTCTGATGAGACGCACACACGTCGAAAACATGCACGAGAAAAACCCTGCGAGGCCAATCAAGACAGCAGAAGAGCTCCAGGCCTGTAGGGGGCGCTCAGGAGAACAGGTTTATTATTGACGGGAGTTTAACCTCAGTTTGGATTTTTGTACCCGTTACAAAGTTGTGTTTTTAGGCAGCAGTCCGTGGTGACGGCCATCAGGGACTCTCCGCTCCGATGAGGCCATGATCTATAAATCCACTGCCTCGTCTTCCTCTCTCTCTCCTGTCAATTATAAAGCTGTTCCACTGAGCGCCCCCTACAGGCCTGGAGCTCTTCTGTTGTGCTGACTGGACAGCGTTTGTGTGTTTTTGACTTTGCATGTTTCTGCATCTTCCTTTTTTATTTGCAGCATTTGTTTTAAACTC
This sequence comes from Semicossyphus pulcher, assembly GCF_022749685.1. Lineage (NCBI taxonomy): Eukaryota > Metazoa > Chordata > Actinopteri > Labriformes > Labridae > Semicossyphus > Semicossyphus pulcher. Next base: position 1,290,349 of record NW_027211648.1, read on the forward strand.
AGCTGCAGCAAACATTGCTAATAATGGCTCACAGACGATGCTAATGCTGCTAACAGCCTGTTAGCTGCCCTCTGACTTTTCCTTTGATTAGGTCAAATTCATTTCTTAATTTTTCGTAAAAAAAAAAAAGGCCAAATTCATCTTTAATTCTTTTTAGACGCTATAATTTTGTACATACACTGTTAATTACATCATCAGAAGACTGTTGTAACTTGGGTTTCCTGTAGCTTTCAGAGTTTGGAGGAAACTGTCACAAAGGATGCTAATGGCTAACTAGCTACACACAGAGTTGCATTAAAGGCTAAAAGAAAACTCGAGGTGTGTGAGGTTGCTGTCAGAAACGATACAACCCAGAGCACTGACTTTACATCCTCCACATGAAGCGATCAGAGAGACAAACACGAGCAAACATCTATAAACCATCAGCATACATTAGGACGAAGCGACGCCCGGAGTGCAAAACTTCACAGAGAAACAAAGTCAGCAGCGATCGATCGGAGACTCCCCGGTGCACGCAGGAAGAGGCAGGTGATGAACGGAGCAACGCTGGTGAGGGAGGAGGAAGGAAAGAAAGACGCCTGGAGGAAGAAGAGAAAAGAGGAGGAGGAGGAAAAGGAGATGTAAACAAATGGAAACTCTCAGCCGGACACGTTAGCGGGCGTGGCGTTCGTCAGGTATCGACTACCCTGGAAACTAATGACGAAGACGCCGGAGGAGAAGCATTACTCATCGTCTGGAGCGGAGGATGCTGGGAGTTTAATGTGTAAGAGAAAAATACAAAGTACCTGACAAAGAGTGTTTGCAGCAACGCTGAAGGAGGTGAGGGACTTCACTTAACTCACCTGGAGACTTCACCTGAACCTGCTACTCAGGCTGACAGAGGTGTGACAGCACTCACATCCTTCACTCACGGAGAAGTACAGACACCTGTGTCACAACAGGCTGAAGGTACAAGTGCAGTCTGATCTGTTTACTGCAGGAGGTTACAGAACCCTCCACCTGTCTCTCTGCTCTGCACCTGTCTCTCTGCTCTCCACCCGTCTCTCTGCTCTGCACCTGTCTCTCTGCTCTGCACCTGTCTCTCTGCTCTCCAACCGTCTCTCTGCTCTCCAACCGTCTCTCTGCTCTCCACCCGTCTCTCTTGCTGCTCCCCAGCTTCAGGTGTCCTGTTGAATAAGCTCCACCCATCAGCGGCTCCACGCTGCTTAAAATCAGCACAAAGTTGCTTCATTTCCTCCTGAAGTTCATCAGCCTGAATCGGGCGTTTTACGAAGTTAATAACTTGTGTTACCTCGCCGGCTGCTGCGTCGTGTTATATCAGACAGCTGACCCCATCCTGTTAATTACACTCGCTCTCATAAAGTGTTGAAATTGGAGTTAAAACAGGAGCCGACCTCGGAGCAGAGATCTTCCTTTGAAGCTCCGCGCTGCTTTCAGCACACTCTTGCACTTAAAGAGAGTCATCTTTAAAAGCACATGACGCAATTTGACTAATATCAGTCAAAGTGAGGCGGAGAGGCTCTGAAGGCTGAGTGCTGAAAAATGATCGCTCATAAGTGAAACTCAGAGACGCGCTGAGAGGAGACAAAACTCCCCGCGGCTCTTATTTCCTCTCACTTCAGCGTCTTCAGGGTCACACAGGAACATTTATGTTCCAATGGCTGTTGACTTTGACCTTTGACCTTTACCGGAGGTGACTTTTAATCCAAAACATGAAGGAACAGAAGTTTTTTTTCTTCCTCTTGTTTTACCTTCCTCGTCTGGAGGCACCTTGCAAAGCTTAACTGGTCATTGTGTTTCTTTGTTTTCCACATGAGCAACAGATACTGAAACAAAGGGCTTAGTTTAAACCATCCATAGCGCACATCACAAGTGAGTTAAAAGGTGCATAATCTCTGCACAGACTAAGACGAAAGGCTCTCAGGCATTATATGAAGTCTCTTGAATATTCACAGTGTCGTCCACCCTTCCCTTTAAAAGTCACGAGCACCTGCTTGGCTTTTTGCAGACTGTCTCAGACTTTGTGTTTATCGTAGCCTTGCAAAACATCCTGATTTCGCTTCTTCTCCTCTCCCTCCTTAAACACATTTCTGTCCATGAACGCATCACCAAGAGAATTCCCTCCTGTTGCCGTCGGAGGTTTGCTGATCAGAATCTGGGCTTAGATTCTCTGATGTAAAAGGGATGTTTGAACGCACCAAGAGGGCGTCGTTTCAAAAAGCATCCATCCTCTGAGCTGCATGACCTCACCATGATGACACCTTTGACAGAAAAGTGAGAGTGGAAATTATCGCTGGTTTCTTTTGTTCCTTCTTGTCTGAACTCAAGCTTTGCTGCTGTAATCGTTCCTTTCACCTTCAAGCTTCAACACAGTTTGGACTTTTATTACACGGCAGAGTAAAGGCCATATATGTTGACATTTACAGCAGCGTTCAGAATAAGCACTGAATTTATTAAAACGATCTCAGGATTTCTGTCCTCTCTGCCCAGCGTCTCCAACATGAGCTGGTTTCTGACTTATTTAACGGGTCATTTTAAATGTGGGCTCTATTTTTGTTGGTTTGTTTTTTAGATATTTGAGGTCTAAATGACGAATTGGTACAAAAAGTTTTGCAACTGCATCAGTAGTTCTTGTTGTTTCCACTGACAGGCTCAGATTGTTATTCTAAGTGTGTGACAACATGACAGAAAGGATCCCTACAGAGATAGACCTTTTTGTTACAGAGGAAGATGATTGTTTTAACCACACACAGACGTTACATCACTCTCTGCACACACACCAGACTCCATTCAGAAAAACACTGATTTAACCTCACAGGACACAGGAGCTGCTGCTCTGCTGCTGCATCGATCAATCAGTTTGTTTGTGTTATTGTGTGACTTTGGTGTCCTAAATAGTTAGTTCAGATACAACACAATATTTGTATAACACATAATAACACAAAAAAACCAAAACAATTGAGGAAGCAAAGAAAAGCAGCTCCTGTTCTGCAAGGATCAAGTTTCTGTTTTTGTCTGGTGGCTGTGAAGAGAGAAAATAAAGCAGCTGTTCCTGGTTAAAATAAAACTTCTCACACTTTAACTTGAACTATTTTCAGCACTTTTGAGTCATTTAGACCCAAAATGAGTAAAAAAAAATCGGTCCAACGTTTTAAAAATCCTGTAATTCCCCTTTAAGGACAGAACACTCTCAGGTGGTTTGCCTTTGAACAACCTGCTTACACTTAACTTCATTCACATTCACACCATCAAACAGTAGAAGCTTGTGCCTAATTGAGTATTTATTTCAATTTTCTCTCATCAGAGAGAAAAATTAGGAAGAAAAACAACTAAATTTCAAAGTCCTTCTGGAAGCAGCAGCAGCTCTGCCCTCCAGGAGAACACCATAAGTTCTCCATTATTAGCTCCTCGCAGTCTAATTGTCCGCGGCGTCCCCTTATTTCAACATCATAAGTCTTTGATTATTGTTGCTAATTACGCTATTAGCACAATGGAGGGGAATAATTCGTCATAATCGCTCACATTTATCATAATTACCCAAGTTTACAGTCACCTACGTTTAATGTCATTTAGAGCGGCCATCGGCGAGGCTGCAGCCCAAGGACAAACTCCCTGACTGTGTGTGTGTGTGTGTGCTAGGTGGTGTAGCATGTTTGTATTTGCATTGAAAATGTCACTTGGACTCCAGGACAGAAGGCAAAGGTCAAATCTGGTGGGAGACACACAAACACAGCGATCTCTTGTAGTACACGCTGCAGTCCTCTTTCACCTCTTCGATTCCTTCTTTCATAAAATCACCTTTTTTTAAAGGTTGCTTTGAAATCAATTAAACTGATTTTTGTCCGTGCAGAAGTCGAGTTTGTAGTCTAAAAAACGAGGGAGCACCTTCTCCTCTTCCTCTTTAAAAACACATGATTATCAGGTAACAACATTTTGACAAAGAGCAGAGGAATGATATCCCTGCATACTTAAAGGGATAGTTCAGGTTTCTTGAAGTGGGGTTGTATGAGGTACAGTCAGCATGGCTGCTGTTAGGAGAAGCCGGCCGGAGTTCCCACACAGAAGCTAAACACCTCTGCAGACGGGGTCAGGAGGACCACCTACTTAAAAGAGTCCTGCATACAGTATAAACAAACATTTCAGTCTACGCTGGATTTTAGTTTAATTTTTTATTCACATTGACGTCAGACAGCCCCTTCCCTCGGCACTGTGTCTCACTCTGCACAACGGCCCTGTATACCTACGCCTGCAGCGCGCGGTATCACAACCTGTTGGCAGAGACCGACATGTTCCACGCTCACACTCAGAGAGTAAAGCATCATGCTGACCGAGCTGCTGACCGAGCTGCTGACCGAGCTGCTGACCGAGCTGCTGACCGAGCTGCTGTATCTAACGAGTTCAGGACTTCCTGTTCAGATGGCTCCGCAGCAGCCACCTGCAGCTCCTTTACCTACATTGAACACGGTTCATGGCGTCTGTATTGATGAACAGTAACGTGTTGCTGTGCAGCTGCTGCCTCGTCTGAGTATTTTCTGTGTTTCTGTCTGACCTGCTAAATGATTTCCACTCAGCAGATCCTCTAAACTCCTCACTCACTGAGAGAATTAGTCACAAAAGATTTAGTAAAAGTGCTCAAATTAATTAAATCAGAGTCATGAGTGTGTTCCAGAGGAGAGAAATAAATCCACTCGAGCCAAACAAAGAACTTTTCAGAGGTTGAGGATCACGACTAAAGCAAAATTATCCGTTTGGTTAAGTTTTATTAAACGTCCGCTCGCTCGCCGCCGCTCCGAATGGAATCTTTAGAGTACACAATAGCCAATCAGAGGCCTTTATTATTAGAGTTTTCTAATTAGGCTCCTTAACGAGGACGGCGTGTTTACAATGGGAGCCGGAGCGCTTCAGATAACAGCAGCAGAGGACAGGGCGACGCCGGACCACAAATAAAGCGCTCCTCTCTGCTATCTGTCTGTCACAGAGACGCCGATAACACGGGAACTTCTCAAGGTCCAAGACTCAACTTTTAATTTGTAGACAGGCAGGAAGTTACCGTGCGTGTGTGTGCGCGCATGTGTGTGTGTGATCAGTCAAACAAAGTGTAAAGAGAAGGAGAGAGTGTAAAACATGATGAAGAGCTGTGTGTTCACGTTTTAACACAACAGGGAGCAAAGAGGGAAGGAGGGATGAAGAAGAAAGGATGGGAAAAAAGAAAGGAAGGAAGGATGTTTCAAGAAAAGGTGATGAAGACAGGAAGAAAGTAAGGAAAGAAAGTGAGGAAGGGAGGAAGAAAGGTAGAGCAACAGGGAGGGACTGATGTGTCGAGTAAAGATGATGAAGAAAGGAAGTAAAGGAAAGATTGAGGCTCAAAGTTAAGATGATTAAGAGAGTACATAAAGGAAGGAAGGAAGGAAAGAAGGAAGGAAGAGAGAGAGAAAGGAAAACAAGTAAAGATAATGAAGATAGGAAGTAACGTAGGAAAGGAGGGAAGGAATCGAGGCAAAGGAAGGGAGGACAGAGGTGTTGATTAAGGAAGAAGGGAGGAGAGAAAGAGAACAAAGGAAGGATGGTAGAAGAGCCAGATGATGGAGGGAAAGACAACAAAGAGAGAAACAGAGAGGAAATGACTGTGTGCATGTCCTCGGGGCTGAACTGCAGACAGCAGACAGCACAGCAGGACGAGGTCAAAGGTCACAGCTCTACACACACACACACACACACACACACACACACAAGATGCCTCAGTCTGCCTCGCAGCGATCTGACTGGTCACTCATCATTGCTGTCATCACGTGGAGGAATTTAGACTGAATCAGTTCTTATTTTTACAAACTGACAAAAACACGTCTGGAAGGAGCGGCTCATGAAAGCTTGGGTAGCCATCTTTTTTTAAGGTAGTTTTTTATTATGCCTTTATTGAGAGAGAGGAGAGGATAGAGTTAGAAACAGGGTAAGAGAGAGAGGGGATGACACGGGGCAAAGGGCAGAGGGTGTGCCTCGAACCTGGGGCCACTGCACTGAGGACTGAGCCTCTGCATGTGGACACATTGGATGAGGTGCGTCTGTTAAATATGGAGCTTCTTCTTCTGTTTTAAAACATTTGTGCAGCTGTGTGGTGTCGCTCTCATTCCTCGGTTTTGATCGTTTCGACATGTGACATCCTTAACGACGAGCCTCCTTCACCTGCTGCCGTGGAAACGAGATTGCGGCGGAAAAAATTCAAAACTGCAAAAGTTGTGTTTCTTGGGCGACTATGTAAAATGTACCGCTCACAACGAATGTCAGTAAGAGCAGACACATGTAGGGAGAGAGACCCTGAAAGAGGCGGGGCAGGACACACCGCTGTGTGGAGGTACAGCAGGTGGGAAAACAACTGAGAAGTAAGGTGAGCACATTAAAGTAGTTTCGTGTACAAACAGAAGAATTTAGCATTATTATGATAAAACTTCCTTTACATGGGGTAATGTATTGTTTGCTTAATTTAGACACTACAGGGTACATAAAACAATATGCTAAGTGTCCGTTAAAACAAACCCCAGAAACTACCTCACACAGGGTACTTCAAAACAGACTCTATAGGGTTCCTTAAAAAACCCTTAATGCTACCTTAATTTAGGCACCACACTTTACTTAAAATACAGGCTCTAGGTTACCTTAAAGATACTAAAGGACACATCACGACAGAGGTACCAAAAGGTACCTTGAAACAGACTCCACAGGAAACCTTTAAAGCCCCCCTCCAGGTAAAATCCAGTGTGTAACCTTGTAAACATCTCCACGTGGTGTTCTTCATGTGCTACAGGACACATCAGGGACAACATGAACATCATCTCCACGGCTGGGCCTGTCTGCTGTTAACCTGCAGTGTACCAAGGACAGGCTGAACAACACGTTTTCTGATTGGCAGGTTTGAGACGTCACAAACCTGAGGAGCCAATCCCGCTAAAGGACAGGGTGACGCTATGCATATCATTATGGGTAACCTATGGCAACCACTTTGGTGATGCACGAGCCAGCTGTAACCGTCATCTTCATTCTTGCAAACTCACCAATAACGTTCTGTATTTATCACAAAAACACATCAGACACAATGAATTATTTCAAGCAGAGCATTTAATGTGTCTTCAAACATGACTGCTCTTTAAAACATACGCTAAAGGGTCCCTTACTGGTTCCTTAAAACAGACACGAGTACCTTAAAAGCGATGCTTAAGGACACCTTAAAACAGGTGCTAAAGCGTACCTCATGTGATACACTAAAGGGTACCTTGAAACAGAAGAAGGGGCCCCTTAAGACAAACCCTTGATGGTTCCAGTGGTACTTAAAAAAATTAGCTAAAGGGTACCTTGTGTTTTGGCGTCTGATTAACTGGTCTTACAGGATTATATGTCACTTCCTCACCATGACAGGAAACAAAACACTGACCCGACAGATCCCTAAACGTGGGGCGCACACAGGGTTTTTAGCGTCTCACTGTTTTGATGATTCAATCAAAAGACTCTGGTGTCTGTGAGAGAGTTCAAACACTCAGACAGACGGTAACCTCAGAGAAATGAACAGCCAGTTACCCAGGACACCTGATATAAGCCCCGCCTCCTCTTGGGAGACATTCATACAAATTCATACCACCCCTCCCCCTCCTCCTCCTCCCCCTCCTCCTCCTGCTCCTCCAGACAAATTACCATTAAAGAACACATACATGAATCCTAATCCTCCTCTTCCTCTCTCTGTGGTCACATTATCATCGGGGATCACTCCTTCACATTCACACATGTCCGTCTGAAACGTCTCCCTCCCATCTCTGTCTCTTTCTTTGGACAAATTAACATTGCTAAGCGCTCATGCACATTCAAACACGTCCCTACATCCCCTGCCTCTCTTTCTTCCTCTCCTTTCTTCCATCCATCTCTCTCTGGACAAATTAACAAGGGAGAACAAACACCTTTGTCCTCCCCCCCTCCTCCTTTCTTTGGCTCTTTTTCTCTCTCTCTAGTCAAATTAACTTTGGGAATCACTGAGACGTTCATGTAAACCCCGATCCTGCTTTATTCTTCTTCAATGTCTTCATATCTTTCTATCTTTAGGGCAAATTAGCATCGGGAAACACCCATCTGTGCTTCAGATCTTTTCTTTCTCTCCAGACAAATTGACTCTGACGACCACATATACGTCCTCTCATCCTCTCCGCCATGTGCACACGGAGGCTCGGTTAGAGGTTTGCAGAAAGTCAAAGACAAAAAAAAAAAGAACAAAAACCTCAAATGTGGAGTTCCAATTAATTTAAAGCCCCCACCCTCACCCATCACCAGCACCAATCAGCCAAGAATAAATCCGCGGCAGATCTAATTACCGCGCCGTCTCCGAAGACCCCGGCCGCCGCGAAGCCAATCTTCCCCTCCTTGTTTGAACAGGCTGATGAACTAAGGGACTCGATGGATATCAAGTCATTTTGTTTAATTTATAAATGGATTTTCCCCTAATACTTAAATTATCATCAGCATAAGAGAGAGAGAGAGAGAGAGAGTGGGGGAGGTAAAAAGTCTCCAACATGTGGTGCAGGAGAGGATGGAGAGATAAAGTGGATGGAGGGATAGAAGAAGGCAATGCAAAGAATCCCAATGAGGAATGTGTCCTTTTCCAGTTTACAGCAGTGATGGCTTCACAATGTGGTGCACTAATTGTATTCAAGTTTGCTGCAAGGGATGCTGGGATACCGGGGAACAAGTGGAGGAAAAGGGCATCAAGGTCACAGAGTGGGAGGGGGCTAAAGAAATGGGGTGTGACCACAAACATCTTTTTTCGCTAAAGGTTAAATAAAGATAAATAACAGCTTCAAAACTGTGATTAAATTTAAAACTCACTGCAGAAGCCAGTTAGCTTAGCTTAGCATAAAGACTGGAAACGGGATAAACAGCTAGATAAACAAAAACCAAAAAACATCAACCAGCTCCTGCCATCACTTCATTAGCTTTGAAACTACAGCTAAACCAGTTAGCTTAGCTTAGCATAAAGACTGGAAACAGGGGGAAACAGCTAGCCAAACAAAAACAAGAAAACCACAAACAACTGCTGCCGTTAGAGCATTAGATGTGAAAATACAGCAAGAAGCCAGTTAGCTTAGCTTCACATAAAGACTGGAAACGGGGGGAAATAGCTAGCAAAACACCAACCAAATCCTCCCATCACTGCATTAGCCATGAAACTATAGTTAGCAGCCAGTTAGCTTAGCATAAAGAATGGAAACAGGGGGAAGAGTTCGCCTAACTACAACAACAACACTATAACACCAACCAACTCCTACTATTACTGCATTAGCTGTGAAACTACAGCTAGCTGCCAGTTATCTTAGCTTAGCATAAAGACTGGAAACAGGGGGAAACAGCTAGCCAAACTAAAACAAACAAAAAAACACCAACCGGCTCCTCTCATCACTGCATTAGCTGTAAAATTATAGCTAGCAGCCAGTTAGCTTAGCATAAAGACAGGGAAAACATAGCCAAACAAAAAAGAGAAAAAGCTGACGAACGCGTCTGAATCTCACTAAATAAAGTCTGAGTCACTTCCTGATAACGACTGTTAGCTTAATATTTGTAGACAAATAACTTCATTTTGTGCTCAAAAATAAGACATTTAACACAGACGTCGACAAAGGTATAAGGTGCAGGTCATAGGTCACCTTCTTTCTCTACTCCTGTTCCTCCCTTTACTACCCCTTACTTTTCCCCTCCTCTACCTTATTTAGGAATCTTGATGTCTGGGTAACACAAATTCACCAAAACATTCTCTCATGTCTTGAATATCAATTACTCCGCCCTGCAGGGTATGAAAAAACAAAAACATTTAATTTCCTTGATCCTCACTTCCTTCCCTTGTTTCCTACCTGGTTCCGGCGTCTCTGAGTGCGACGACGACGATGCCGAGGACGCCCCGTCTTCGTTGACGGCTCCCTGGGACAGAGACATCCCTCGGCCCGGGGGAAGCTTCATGCCGAGCTGCTCTGCCATCTCCACGTGATCGCCGGGGTGGATGTAGTCGAAGGAGCTGCTGCCTGTCAGCTCCACCTGCAGACACACAGACAGAGACACAGTGAGCCATCTTCCTTCCTTCCTTCCTGGATGAAATGAAGGTGTTTTAACACTTTTTTACAGACTTTGGGGTCTAAAAAACTCTTAAGTTTTGGAAATTCCTAAAGTAGATTTCTTCGGCCGGCAGCAGGAAACAGGCTGTAATGGCTGCAACAAAGTTCTTGATCGATTACAGTTTGTTTTGTGGACAGACTCATCCAATTCTTCCTCCTACTTTCCCCTTTGCCCTTACTGCTTGTCTGTGTTTTCATCCCCCTTTTCCTCCTCTTCCTCTGTCATAGCCATGCTTATTACGATTTCTCCTCTCTTTTTCTGCTCCTCTAATCTTTACTTTCTTTTCCTCTTTTCCCTCATGTGTCTTTCCCCTTCTCCATCCTTTCTTTCCCGCTCCTCCTCCTCCTCCTCCTCTTGTAATCCGTCCCTCAGCGAATCAGCGTTAGCTTTTCTTTCTTATGGAAATGAATAAATAAGCTTCTTCTTATTAAATAAATACAGAGTCCCTTCACCTTAAAGACTCTCATTAGCGGAGATAGAAGCGGATTTGTCTTCGTTAATTGGGGATGAGACGAGGGAGCGCGCACACACACACACACACACACACACACACACAGACACACACACCATGCAGATTCATGTCAAGGTTATAAACACACACAAACACTTTTACTTTTTGTGTAACGAGCACACACACACTCTCAATTTCCAACGGCATCACGTGATGTTTGTGCTTCACCGTTTAACGAGTGTGTTTTCATTTGTAGCGTATCAAAAACATTGTGCACATTTATTTCTACAAGCTAATCTGGTTATACTGTATGAGTGTGTGTGTTTGTGTGCGTCTGTGCGTGTGTGTGTGTGTGTGTGTTCAGGTTTTTGGGGGTCCACTGGGACTAAAGGGATTACATGGGTGTAATCCCTTTAATAAGAAATCCCTTTAAGGCAATTTAGTCCCCTCATAAAGTCTCATCTGGAGCAGAAAGTGATGATTAAGAAATGAGACTGATCACTGAATAACACACACACACACACACACACACACAGACCCCGGTGCACCATGGGAGTTAGTGTTCATGTTTACACGTTACAGTGCTAATTGGATCTACATTGTTCTTCCTCGAAATAACACGCCGACTTTTAATCAATTAAAACTTGGCACAACTATTTTACATAAAGTCGCTGCTGCAGCTAATTACAGCGAGCGAACAATGCAGAGATGGAATTAGACATTCAGACAGTCACTGCAGCAGCACTTTAAGAGAATTATCATACAGTAGACTGGGGAAAAGCTCATTACTGTGGACTAATATGTACCAGTCCGAAGTGTACAGTCCAATCAAGACGGAGCTAACGGCACATGTTCCAGTTGTTGGCAAAGTGATGGAGGAAGTTTCACTAAGGCGTAAAACCCAATCAATGTGTGCTGTCCTTTAGTTTAAGCACTGAAAGAAGTGTCAATTAAAGTGTAAGAGCTAACTGGAGTTAATGAGTGGAAGTTTCAAACACTGAAAAGAGTAAATATAAGTAAGTTCAGGAGATGGCTTTAGTTGAAACTGTGATCACTGAAAGCACACGAGCTCCCAGACAAAGGGAAATGGGCCACTTGTTAGTTTGGCTTTGGAGCCGTCAGTGGTTAGTTCAGATCCAACACAATATGTGTGCAACACACAATAACACAGACAAACTAAGAGGCAGAGGTAGACCAGCAACTCGTGTGTTCTCCAAGGTAAAACTGGTGTTTTTTCAATGGAGTCTGGTGTGTTTGCAGAGAGCGATGTAACGTCTGTTTGTGGTTAAAAAACAAACATCTTCCTCTTTAACAAAAAGGTCTATCTCTGAGGGGATCCTCTCTGAAACAACTGTTACATCGCTCTCTTCAATGCCACCAGACTCCATTGAAAAAAAACACCAGTTTTACCTTGGAGAACACAGGACTTGCTGGTCATTTTCCTGTGCTCTTGTTAACACAAATATACTGTTGGTTCCAAGCTAACAATTTTAAACACCAATGTAACACAAACAAACTAACTGACTGAGGCAGCGTTACCTCAGCAGCTCCTGTGTTCTGTGAGGTTAAATCACTGTGTTTGTCAATGGAGTCTGGTGTGTGTGCAGAGAGCGATGTAACGTCTGTGTGTGGTTAAAACAATCATCTTCCTCTGTAACAAAAAGGTCTATCTCTGTAGGGATCCTTTCTGTAATGTAAGTGGATGGATTTTTATCACCAGGGGGATTACGTTGCAGCCATTGTTGCCCATGTTGCAGCTGCAGGATGAACACATCTGGAGGTATTACAAAACGTTTTGTACCTTTAAGTTAGTCACATCCACAGATTGCAAAAAATAGGGCCCAGGTTTAACATCTTTATTTAACATAGATATCTACATTTAAGATTAAGTTGATCTGTTGGTGGTGTTTTATGTTAACTTGGCAAATAAAGTGACTCTGACTGAACACAGTCTGAGCAACATGTTGAAGATTTATGGCAACTAGAGAGTTTTAATCAGCCGGAAAACTTGGCAATCACATCCTCCATACATCATGATACCCTTCCTGCCTTTTACACAGAGGTTGGCCAAGTCATTTAATGCCATTATAATGTTTTTCCTTTCTCCAGAATCCTTTGTCTTTGAGGGACATTAAACAGGAAACAGAGGAGACGACTGAGACTCATTCATGTCCTCTGAAATACAGGTAGATGGAAATTAAATATCTGCCAAAAACCGTCCAGTCATCCGTTACTTGTAGTCAACATTTGTCAACAGGTGGTTGGCCAATGTTCAGCCCGAGCCGCTTCAAGTTTTCAAATGTTTCTCATACGTTAAAACTAGTCGCACGCTGCATGAAGAACAGCTGTTTCAGCTGGTCATTTACACTGATGTAAAGCTGTTTTCTGACCAAAGGTGAAGTGAATTTTCCGGGTCATGCGTGAGGGTGACCGCGGGATCTTTCGTTTTTATTTGTTCTCTTAATCACAACCTGCAAATTTTCTTCCTTGGAAAAATCACATCACCTGGAGGAGCATAAAACAGACTTTGCTCTGATTTAATTGCAATTGCAAGTCTGAATTCATGTTTTGCAAGACGAGGAGCAAACAACTTTTAAAATGCTTGTTTTTTGAATGGAGTTTGGTTTGAGCATTTCTGATGCAGAATTTGTGCATTTCCTCATCTTGAATTTGTGTCTTTGCATCTTTGCTTTGACTTTGTAAGTAATCATGCCACGCAAAATAATATTTCTTTGTTTCTAGTATGAACACACCTTTGAAATGATTGTTTCTGAAGGAGACTCAGAGGATCATGTTCTACCACTGCAAAGAGACCTTCGAAACGTGTTCGCTGCAGCCGCGTTACAGAAACAGGAACCTCGTTTGTCTTTTTGTGAAGAGAAAAATCAAGTAAAACAAAAACAACAAAAAATAAAAAACATGGAAACTGAAGCGTTTCATTCCCATTAATCAGCTTCTCAAACTTTAATCAATATGGAAACATTTTAAAGCCACACACACGCACACACACACACACACACGCACACACCTCAGAACAGTCAAAAACCTCAGAGTGACTTTCAAAGTACTAATCAAATAAATTGATGTTGGCTCGCAGGGTTCAGAATTAATTACAGCATTAAACATTAGCTAAGTGGGGTAATATTCCAAGTTTGATAGTGCATAATTACTCTGCTGTTAATGATTCATGGGGCATCGGCCCGCGTTAGAGAGAGGACGGACACGAGAGGGAAGAGTCTGCAGAGTAACTTCATTTATTTCCTCTTTTAATGATGAACGACAGAAACATTTCGGATCATCCTCAAGTCTTCATTTCCTTCACTTACAGGATCTGTTTTCAAACGGTAAATAAACTCTAACGACACTTTTATATCTTATTACAGACTTTCATATGGCCATTAACTTGTTGGCAAATCCATCGAGGCCTGAGGTAAAAAAAAAACATTCAGGATAAGATAAAAGTTTGTTGATAACAAGCAAGAAAAACTGAAGAGTCACAGCAGCACAAAGAAGATCTGGAGTTTAAGTTCAACAGCCTATAAATCTGAAGCAAAGCGGCTAATGCTAACTATGTTGCTAGCATTACTGCTAGTACGTCCTCAGTGCAGCCTTCCGGTGGCTCTGATAGCAACACTGCAGACGGGATTAGCCAAACTAAAGATGCAGTAAAAACACATGGTTCTTATAAATGAGCCTGTAGAACAAGGAAACAGACACAAACCGCAGAGCTGTCGCCATGGTTACTGTAAAAGATTTACTTCACGACAGTGGATCCAGTTGGTTTAGGTTCACTAGTAACTGACAGCTCGCCTAAGTGTTAATTCTGAGTTGCCATGACAGAAAACAGTTTTTGTATTGATTATGATTTTTACTGTAACTACATTTACTGTTAATGTAACCTGTTGTTACTGTCGGGGGGGACCACAGCCCTTCACCCGAGTTACACCCCCCCATCCCCCCCGAGGCACATTATCAGACGCCCTGATGAAGACATGTCTGTCATAACAGTATCAATAAGAGTGTCGTTGTTGACGAAGTCCGGGCGATACCCATCCGTAGGAAAC
>NW_027211648.1:1315000-1332500 GCF_022749685.1 Semicossyphus pulcher
CAAATATATATCTATTAAAGAACCCCACCGGCTAAACTCTACAGTACATTATCAGCGAGGTGAGGTTGAAGTTTTAGGGAGCAGCTTTCTCAGTATCTGCAAAACAACCGGGAGCGGCTGCTGCCGTCGCCTTTTGGCTGCGGCTGATTATGTATGAGTTGTCTATTAGATAGGGATTTAGGGAACATGAGCTATACTGTATATCTGGATATGATCTGAGGACAATCTGTGGGCTTCAAACAGAGCGGGGAGACGCCGGCTGACGGAGAGGCTTCACTATCTGAAATGACTGTTTGTTTTCAATTTCACATTCTGGCTGATTTCCTCTGGATCGGGGCACAGAGAGGTTATTACCGACGCAGACGAGCCTGCAGGAACCCAGAGACGGAGAGTGTGTGTGTGTGTGTGTGTGTGTGTGTGTGTGAGGATAGGTAAGTGAGTGTGTGCAGTTTTATATGTACTACTAACTGTATATATGGGTTCAAAATAAAATTAAAGCGGTCTACCTATTATGTTGGGAGGTTAGATCAAAATAAAAGTCAGGTGTTATTGATTATTAGTTCATACCCTCACAGAGTCTTTTAAATGTGCATGATGAGAGATTTACAGTTACGTACAATTATTTCATCCTACTGCGCATATCAGCAAGAAACGTCTTAAACATTTATCTGCGAGTTAATCATTCATGCATTGTAAGATAAGATGACTTTATCTGCCCTTATATTGAACTTTCTCTGTTAAAAAAGGAGCATTGAGTTTTAATGATGTGATCTTTGCCTGCAGAAACAATGCACTATTCAAGACTGAAGCGTTCCAGTACAGGCTGTTGGACTTTTCATGAAACGATCTGGCTTTGAGAAGAGCGATGCGTCGGCTGTGTCTGGTTTACCGCTGCCTAAATCAAGTCTGTGGTATTGTGTGATTTTAATGGTAAGCTCTCATCCAACACAACATTTATATGAAAACATATCAAGTTGAGGCAGAGGTAGACCAGCAAGGTAAAATGACTCTCTCTCTTTAAACCCACCAGACTCCATTGACAAAAACAGTAGTTTTACTTTGCAGGAAAACGTGTGTTGAGGATCTACCGCTGCTAAAGCAGTTAGTTTTTTGTGTGCATAAATATTTGTTGGATTCCAATAAAATATTTAAAATACAAATAACGCCAACAACCTAACCAAGAGTAGTGGAATGAGGTCAATGGAGTTCGCTTTGTCTGAAGAGAGCGATGTTACGTCTGTTTTTTAAATGCAGAAGTCTATATTTTATTTTTGTATAGACTTAAATCTCATGTGCAAAGTGTCGAACAACATGACAGAAAGGATCCCTACAGAGATAGACCTTTCTGTTACAGAGGAAGATGATTGTTTTAACCACACACAGACGTTACATCGCTCTCTGCAAACACACCAGACTCCATTCATAAAAACACTGATTTTACCTGACAGAATAAGGGAGCTGATGGTCTACTTCCACCTGGATCAGTTCAGTTGTTTATGTTATTGTGTGACTTTTGTGTTTTAAATGTTTATTTGGAATCCAACAAAATATATGTAGTACACAAAAAAACAACTGATTGAGGCAGACGTTGAAAGTTAAAATTGCTGTTTTTATGAATGGAGTCTGGTGTGTTTGCAGAGAGCGATGTAACATCTGTTTGTGGTTAAAACAATCATCTTCCTGACAGCTTGGTTGAGTTTTAAAACCACCTTGGATGGATTTAGTTTATGTAAGGCCTGCATAAGAAGTACAAAAAATACTGTTTATTATTTTACGACTTGCTGGAGTTTATCTTTAATTTGTTTTACTGGAAGCATCTTCTGAGCTTCGTTCCCACATGACGACCTCTTTACTGTCATGTGTTTGTAGCAGGAAACAACAGATTTGCTGTTTGGCTGCATTCATAGTTTGAAACCTGTAAAAACTGAAGCTAATTAGCTTTAAAAATAGCATTTAAGGTATGTGTCACATTACAGTACATATCACGTTGTGTGTTAATGATTGTGCACAAAGAGAAAGTGCTTCACTATATGTGTATCGTGTGGTTGAGCCTGAATGTGTTTGTTGATGTTGTTTGTTTGTGTGTGTGTGTGTAAAAAAGTCTCAGTGAATCTATACGTTTGTGTGTGTGTGTGTGTGTGTGTGTGCGTGTGTGTGTGTGTGTGTGTGTGTGTGTGTGTGCGCTTCTTCCTATCAGTTAGACAAGTCATTATTCTTGGCTGACAGCGCTCAGCTCCCGCTCCTCTGCCAGGTAATGAATTCTCCTCCAGATAAAGAAAATAAAAATCATCTTTAATTTCTCCGCCTCGCTGTTGTGTAAACTCTGATTCTTTCTGCCCGGGTGCTCTGGATTCACGCCGCCGCCGCTCCCTGTCTGCCTGCTGCCTCGCTCAGCTGGCCTTAAAGCAGAGAGAGATGATGAAGGTAAAGCAGACTCTAGGCTGCAGATGAAAGAACCGACGTGAAATATGAAGGATAAATGGTGGACGCTGCGCCGTATGTTTGTGCACGCATGCACACAGTTCTAGACTTCAGTATAGACACAATCGCATATAGGAGGATAACCCAGACATTTAATGCCAACACACAAAGTACACTCAATACATGGAATAGATGCACTTTACTTTTGACACAAACTGAGTTTAAACCTTGAAGCAGCAGCAGCTTCAAGCCCTTCAAAATCTTGTGCTAGTTAGTAACTAACTAACTTGTGCTAGTTAGTAACTAACTAACTAGCACAAGAAGAATATGCACCACCCAAAAACTGATGCAGCAATAATTGACATGTGGTTGGTTCTGTGAAAATGTTATCGTTCGGCATCAAAACTACTAATTTGGGGAAATAGATGATGGTTTTGGTTGTGCTAACATGGCTAACATACGTTCATAACTTCATCTACAATTCTCTTTTTAGAATGTGAAGAATTTGAGAACGACGATGTGGTTTGAGAATAAGAAAAGCAGAGGACCGAGAATGGAGCCCTGGGGAACTCCACTTTATTTAAATCTGTCCAGATAGATAACGGACAAAGCAGAGCACTGGAAACTGACGGACTAAAAACAGAAGGAGACGATGAGCCTGTGTATGTTTCCCCACATGCTCAAGCTCAGACAACAAGCCCCGATGATGGATAAGATGTATGACACGCACATAAAAACACACATACAGGCAATAAGCCCTCTGCCACCAGAGCCTTTAATTTACACCTGAGATGTCAACCCACACACACACACACTCACACACACTGGTCCCTAATGTGTGCTACGTTTGTTTTATGCTCCATCTGCTCTTTCTCCCCACTGTCCCATTACAGTTAAAGTACAGCTCAGCTCTACGGGTGCAGACAGGGGACAAAAAGGACGTTCACTAGCAGCAGTCTGATGCCTCTTCACTCAGGGAGCTAAACTCAAAGCAGATACCAAAAAGTGACACGTCTTAAGAAGAATAAATGTTTGCACGCCGCTATCTTTCTGAATGCTCACACTCTTGCAACTTTAAACATAAATGTATGCTTACATTAATTATTGGAAAGTGCAAACTAAGATATAAGAGTTGTAAAAATACATATATACATGTATGAAGTGTGTGAATGTGTTTAAATTGTGTGCATTACTACAACATGTAACAGTGTAAATGTTGAGAAATGGTATCTATAAGTATTGCACATCCAGAAATATTGCACAGATAAAATACTGTTAAATCAGTATTGCACAATTTTAATATGTTGTATATAAATAAGTCCAAAGGTCATCAGACTGAAAGTGTCTAACTCTCTATGAGAGGAGACGTACACTGATCACTACTACGGCTAAGATACACGAGTTAAAGGTTCCAAACTGCTGGAAAGAACGACACAGTGTTTCTCACTGATAACCTGCAGGACGCGTTCGCAGCTTTGTTTTCAACTCTGCAGCAGAAAATGTTCCCTGATCTCTGGAAAATCACCTCCAGCCTCTCACAGTCACATCCACTCTGGGTTTTTTTGTTCTTCCTCTGCGGGATCCGTGACGTCACAGATTAATGTTTGTGATCGACTCCTCTCTTCTCCAGCACGTTGGCTTTAACAGACGGAAGAAGCTCCAAAACACTAAAGAAGTTTCCTGCTGCTCAAACCCTCTGAAAAACAGTCTGAAGTGGCTGCTGATGAGATTTGAGACATTTTCCCTCTGAGTCATCACATCGTACAGAGAAATGTCAACAGGTTCAAACACTACAGATGATTCAGTGTTAAAAACATCCACTTACACACGGCAACAGAAAGTACACAACGGAAGAACAACACTCCTGAAGTTCAGGTGGGTTTCAAGTCTGCTGAAAAAGTTAAACAGACCTCCTTCTCCTGTTTCCACCTGTAACAAGTCTCTGAGTGAAGAGGATTTTTATTACTACACAGGCCAAAGGTCAATCTGACTGTTTCTGCACCCATCTCAAATATTCAAATACAAATAGATCAGTAATGTTAGCCTCAAAAAGGCCCATAAAAATCATGATTTATAGTTGATAATAGCAGTTAATAACCGGCAGATAAGAGATTGAATAAAAACAAATGGATTTTGGGATGAAATAACTTAAGACCGTAACGGACATGCATGAAAGGTTTTTAACCCAAATCACTCAATTTGACCGTCACAGATAGAATAAGAAGGTTAGCTTAACCGTGTAAAACAAATATCTTGCTGTACAATCATAATCAAAATATTATAATAAAATATTAAAAAAAATATTGCACATTATTATACAGTATCACATCATCCATGGACATGAGTTCTTCAATAGATTTTTATTGAGAATAGATTTGGCAGACAACCGAAAATATAATGGTATCGTCGGCGTAGAGAGATAACAACACTGTTGATAAAGAACATAAAAATGACCACAAAGGGATTAGAATAAAATTGAAAACAAAAACAAAGACTGATAAACACAAATTGTTGCTGTGAGACAGAAAGAGACAAACAGGAAGTTAAAGGTGCAGAGAAACCAGAAGAGCGAGGGAGACGACAACAGAGGACAGAAGGGATGATGGGAAAACAGTGGAAGTGATTTAATGGAACACGGGAGAGAGAGATGATGGTGCAGCTAACAGGAAGTACAGTGCATGCTGGGATATCATCTCGGATGCTGTATGGGGGACCTGCTGCCCTCTATCATGCTGCAGACATCACACAGCTTCGTGATGCGTTCAGGGCCCGTTTGAAAAGCGTCCGTTCATTTCAGGAGGAGGAACAAATCAGATTCCTGTTTGCTCTTTAATTTATTTTCTACTTTTATTATTGGACTCCATCTTACACATACTGTACAGGACGTGTGCGTGCTTGGTCTGACGGAGCCATTAAGAAACATGAGCAGTTTCACTCCTCCTGTCTCTGCCCATGTGTTCCATTAATAACACTATCGATCCACACACACACACACACACACACACACACACACACACACACACACACGCTCAGGTAGTGAAAGGCCATGATAATCAGTAACAGAGTTAATACATCGCTCAGTTTTCAGCGACACAAAAGAAAAGGTTGGAGTCTCAGCTGACCTTTATTTTTTAGTTATGAAGCGCTCGCTACACCTGGCTGCATGTCAGAATACCTGTCTGTCTGTCTGTCTGTCTGTCTGCCTACCTGTATCACTGCCTGTCTCCCTGTTTAGTAACTGCTTTTAAATCCGAAGGCAAAATTTGCTCTTAATCTTAATCCCGACCTCGGGCTGGTTGTTTGTTGTCTAAACCTCCATCCAAACAACAACACGTTATTACAGTGATGTTTTTTACCTTTGTTTTAGACAGGTATGCAGAGCTGATATAACAGGAGTTTGGTGAAAAGTATGCTGGGAAATGAAGTAAATAAGTGCAGTAGAAAGAAGGACGCTAAAACAAACAGAGAGGACGTACCTGGATAAAAAGGAACAGGTGCACAGACGGAGAGGAGACAGAGACCCAGATGTGATGTGAGGTGTTATTGGGAGGCGACAGCCATCTTTCATTAGTCTTTTATCAGCTGCTCATGAAGCAGAGCGAGCGAGCCGCAGCACAAACGCCTCGGCAGCTAAATAATGATTACAATTAAACCGCGTTATCGTAACGAGTCCGCACGAAGAAACCACCCACGACACACTCAGCTAATCTCCCTCTGATGGCGGATTCATTATAGATAGAAGTGAACCGTAATGACATTTATGATTTAAATATGACCTGCTCCCCGACTCCGAATAAAAATGAGCTGTTTTATACCTGAGAGACCGAAGTTTGGCTTCAATCACACAAGTTTCAGGAGGAAAAACGACGACGTTTCTGAAACTTAATTTAGCTGCAAAAATTGGATTTTTAAATAATCTGCATTTTATTATTTCAGAGAAACAAAAGTCATCAGTCAGATTTCACTAACGTGTGAGCAGCTCAGTTAACTTGTGAGCTTCAGGAGGAAAAGGAAAGTTTCAGGAAGTTAAATGTGACGTTCCAGCTCGAATACTGCAGGATCGCTGGATGAGTGAATATACCGTTCAATATCTAAGTTTGATTCGTTGATTTTGATGATAAACTTATCTTAAATGAGAGGGGAAGACTTTGTGTGTCACAGATAATAAAACAGGACTTAAAACTGTTTAAAGTGTTAACTTAAATCTAATGAACCCACCTCACCTCACAGGATGATGGAGTTCAACACCTCGACCAAACATACGGTAAGCGAGCAAACTAAACCAGATGGAGCCACAAAAATTGTCTGAAAAGAAACTTAATGTGTGAAACGACCAAAATAAAAGCAGGTCGACTGTTCCTCAAACAAGCAACGCGTCAGTCCACTTTCACACACGCACTCAGAACATTTCAGGACAGACTGCCCCTGACGTTTTCCACAGTTGCCCGTCAGACACGGCAGAGCATGCTGCAGAAGTCACAATGTGACCCCAGCTAGCAGGAACGTTCCCTTGACATCTGCGAACATCACCTACAAGTTTTAATTACGTTTGAATCTAACATTCAAAGAACGTTTTAAGGATGTTTATCGTTTCAGATAAAGTTCTTGTGACGTTAAAACTTAAATGTTTTAACGTCAGCATTGTGAAGATGTGTTCAGGATGTCATCGAGGCCTGGGACGTCAGAACGCCTTTTATAAAACATTCGCTCAATGTGACATAAAAACAAAGGTCGAACGTGCTGACTGCAGCATGCTGAGGATCTTCTCAGGATGTTAGTTCGGCCTGAACATCAGAACGGGATTTATAAAATGTTCCTGATTTGTGATTTGAACATTCTCACTGCAGCGTTCTGAGGATGTTATCAGAGAACGTTCTCCTCGGAACATTCTGGGAACCAAATAGAAACTTCCCGCTCAAAACATTACCAGAACATCGCGGGTAACATTCTCAGAACGTTCTAAGAACAGCTGGGATGTTTACAAGAACAATTTCTCTGTCGGCCCTCACAGCCAGAAGCTCCTGAGTCTCTGCTGACGTCATGTGAACGATCCTTCTTCTTCAGCCTGGGCTGTCTTTAATCGTCCTGTCATGTGTCGCTCTTCTGGTTTCACACCGGTCACATGGTATAAACGCAGTGAGTGTTCCTGACTGTTACCTGCTGCGTTCACACATCGGCTCAGCCCGACTTCTTGCAGACACTTTACCAGGAGGCTGCAGGACAAAGTCTGCATCAAGTCGGGGTGAAATCTGGCTGTTTGTGTTCACATGCAGCCCACCGGGACAATGTGGGGACATTTTCAGGAGTCAGTGCGACAGTGACTTTAAATCCAAGTTTTTTTTTATACATGCCTTTAACTTCACCTGAAGCGCTCACAGGTCTCCTGACACTGATGTTTACCTTCTCTATTTTGTCTCTTAAATCTTACAAATGTTTCTACATTTACTCCACAGTTAAATGTTTCATGCAGCAGTGACGTCTTTAAGGCATTCGGTAGATGTCCTGCAACAAACATGCCTCCATCTTTGTTTTTTCTGTTGCATTCAGGGTGCGTAGGGCATGAAACACCTTTAAAACACACACACACACTCACACACTCGCACAGAGCTTTAAAACAGACCCATGTGCACAAATCCCTCGCTATAATCGCCTATCAATTTATCTGTTTTCTGCGTTTAAGGAGCAGGTACTTTCATCACAATCCATAGGGGTTACAGAGCACGCACACACACACACACACACACACTCGGAGCCAGCGGTGGTCACATCGAGTTATGCTGACATGGCCTAGCATCTGCTCGGCGGCTCCAGAATGACACCGATTTGCACTTAAATGAGTGGATTTAAGTGGCGCGCCGCC
Source organism: Semicossyphus pulcher (assembly GCF_022749685.1). Lineage (NCBI taxonomy): Eukaryota > Metazoa > Chordata > Actinopteri > Labriformes > Labridae > Semicossyphus > Semicossyphus pulcher. Next base: position 1,323,282 of record NW_027211648.1, read on the forward strand.
ATTACCACTCGGCCATATGTGATCCCAATGTCTTTATCCTGCATTACACTGAGGAGGATGAGAGGGAGATGAGAGAGGGAGGGGGGAGGAGAGGGGAGGAATGACAAGAGACGGGGGCAGAGGGGGCGAGCGAGATTAGGACAGACAGCAGAGAGAAAGAGAGAGAGGGGAGAGAAAGAGGCATAAAAAGAAAGAAATGGATCTGTAATGAGAGAGAGATGGAGCAGAGAGGAGAGAGAGGAGATAGGAAACAGAGAGGAGGGATTACACGATGAGAGGGAGAGAGAGAGGGAGCGAGAGAAAGGGAGAGAGAGAGGCTTGAAGAGAGAATCAGCTGTTGAACAGCAGCAGCGTCTTTACGAGCTCCACGTCACCGTCACGTCTCACACGAACTCGTCACGACTCAGGAGGAAGGAACGACGTCATACGCAAGAAAACTTTATCAATAATCATCTCTATTGATCTGATTATAAATCCCACCTCCCCCCTTGATTCCTTCTTTTCTCCACAGCACCTCCTTTCCTCTCTCCCTGTGTCCTCATCCTGTCATTTCTCCCTCCTCCTCTCCTTTCCTTCTCTCATCCTTCCCAACTTTCTCCCTTTGGCTGAAAGCTTCCTACCCTTTCCCCTTCTCCCTCCATCCCCTCTGTACCTCCTCCTCCTTCTCTCCTCTTCCTTGTGTCCTCATCCCGTCATTTCTCCCTCCTTCTCCCTTGTTCCGCTTCTCTCTCTCTCTATCCCTCTTTTTCCTGTCTCCTCATCTCTTCTTGTCCCTCTCTCTCTCCTCCTGACTAATCAACAGGCTGTCCGTGCCCTCCTCTCCTTTCCTTTCCTCTTCTTATCTTATCACCTTCTCCTCCTCCTTCCACGTTTCCCTCTCTTTACTCCTTCTACCCCTCAATCCCTTCTTTTCTCCTCTGCACCTCCTTTTTTCTCACCCTTTATCTCTCCCCTTCCTTGTGTCCTCCTTCCTCCCCTCCCCTCCCTTCCTTCCTCCTTCCCCTTCCTATCTCTCATCCTTCTCACCGTTCTCCCTTTGGTAACCCTTCTCCCTCCCTTTGTACCTCCTCCTCCACATCTTCTCCCCAACTAACCCCTGTTCTCTCCTCCTTTCCTCTCCCTCTTTTTTCTCATCTTACCTGTGTCCACATCTCTTCTTTTCTCCTCCACATTCCCTCCTATCTCTCATCCTACTCCTCCCTTTGGCTGATACCTCCCTCAAACCCTTCTTTTCTCCTCAGCACCTCCTCTTTCCTCTCTCCTCTTCCCTGTGTCCTCATCCTGTCATTTCTCCTTCTACTCTCCCTTTCTTCTCCTCCTTCCCAACTTTAACCCCTCCCCCCCCCTTTGTACCTCCTCCTCCTCCTCCTCCACTTCTCCTCGACTCCTTTCCTCAACCCCTTTATCCCCCCCCACCTGCCTCCTCATCTCTCCTCCTCTCGTACTTTTCCTCCTATCTCTCCTCGTTCCAAACTTTCTCCCGTTGGCTAATATCTCCCTCCCTCTTCTCCTCCCCTCCCTCCTTCTGTACCTCCTCCTCTCCTTGACTTATCCCATCACTCCCCCATTCTCTCCTCCTTTCCTCTCCCCCTTTATCTCACCTCTTCCCTGTCTCCTCATCTCTCCTTTTCTCCAACCTTTCCTCCTATCTCTCCTCGTCCCAAACTTTCTCTCCTTGGCTGATATTTCCCTCCCTCCTTGCCCTCCTCCTCCCCTCCCTCTGTACCTCCTCCTCCTCTCCCTGACTAATCTCCCCCGTCTCCCCCCTCTCCTCTCCTCCTCCAGGTGTTTTGCAGGGATAAAGGATTGATGAAGCCATCAACTCTCTGCTCTTGACATTTACAAAAAACCCTCCAAGCAAACACCTCCCTCTCTCCCCTCCTCCCCCTCTCTCCTCTCTCTCTCTTTCGTTATCTCTCTGCCGTGCTTCCTCGCTCGCCCCTCGCCCGACCACATCATTAAGACGCAGTAATTAGGGCTCATTTGTAAAGCCAGTGTAAATAAAGGGCCCGTAATGGTCGGGATATCACTCACACGGAGGCGTAAACTAGACATGTGTTGTGTGTGTGTGTGTGTGTGTTAGGGGACGGGGGACATTAGGAAATTAGCCCATGTGTCATTAGAGTGTAGGTGTGTGTGTGAGAGTTAGAAAAGTTGGTTGTGAAACAGAAAGTGTGTTTGTGAGGAGAGAGAGGCAGACGTGTGTTTAGAGGAGCTGAATTAATCATTGTTTGTGTACAACTGTGTGTGTGTGTGTGTGTGTGTGTTGCAGATGACAGCAGGCATTGGGAAATTGTGTCATTAGTGAGCATGAATACTGTGTGTTGTGTTTAAGGTCTGTGTCTGAGTCAAAATCAAACGGCAGAGGCAGAGACATCCAGACTTTTTCGTCTCTATCATGAGTCCTACATGTCCCACAATGCACCTCTAATACAACTATTATCTTCACATGCTTCATGAACAACTTCGAGGTTCTAAAGGGTTCTGTAATTCACGCTCGAGCGACAAGAGTTTTGTTTTAGATCAATTGAGGATTAAACAAACAACGACCTCCGAAGGCCACGAGAACGCATCGTAATTATGTCATTAACGAACTTCAGATGTGACGACGAAGAAGACAGAAGCCTTAGATTTCTGCTGCAAAGACAATAATACACTAGCTGTTATCGCTTTTATTCTGCATTAATTAAAACAAACTTTTAATCAACAAGTTTAAAATGAGCTTTGAAAGACCTGCGAGATGTCCTCTTAAACCCTTAAGATACCTCCCTGAAACAAAGAGCACACCCATAAAAATAACCTCAGGAAAACTCTTCATCTGTTCGTGGAGTTCTCTAAACCGCTCCGGGATCCTGCAAACCCTCAGTGATGAGTTCTGAAACGTCTTGAAAAACCCATGAGTTGTCCTCAGGGCCGCCCAGAACCCCCTTAAGGAACTCAACAAAAACAAGAAGCTTCTCAAATACGTATTCATGCATTAAAAAGCCCTGGAATCATGCAAACATCCTGGAAAACGATTAACCCCTGTGACGGTTTCAAGGACTACTGGAACCCCCTCAAAGACCTTTGTGTACAAGTGTACCTTAAATAAAAACCCTCTACAAGTCCTTGCAGCCTCTCAAGGACAACAAGGAAGCAGGGATCTCTTCGAGGCTGCCCAGAGTCTCAAGCCTTCTAAAAGGAGTAGGAACCTCAACCAGAAACCTCTGAATGAGTCCTTGAATTCATAACGCCCTGGAAGACGTCTGAAAACCAAAACTCCCACGACACTATTAAAATTTACGCTCATAAGGGCTTCAATGAAAGCTGGAATCCCCTTTAAAACCCCTTAAAAGTCCTTAAATCTTCTAAGACACATCTTTGAAGAACCCCTGCAGCCTCTCAAGGAAGCAGGAGTCTTTTCAAGGAACCGTGAAATGTCTTCAAGGCCGCCCAGAACCCTCTGAAGAAACCAAATAAGTCCTCAAACCTTCTTAAGGGAGTAGGAACCTCAACCTGGATGTAATGACACAAAGTGAAACCGCTAAATGAGTCCTGGAATCCATGAAAACGTCCCTAAACATCCTGGAACACAACCCTACAATCCTCCTATAACAAGTAACCCCTGTAAGGGTTTCAAGGAAGTCCTGGAAACGTCTGCAAAACTTCTCTAACACTTTGAACATTTACCCTCATCGGGGATTTAAGGAAAGGTGGAACCCCCTCCTTGATTATACTCATGTATATCTTGAATAAATTCCTAATCAAATCTTCTAAAATTGCACAATTAAGCGTCCTTAAAGAACTCCTGCAGCCTCTCAAGAAAAACAAGGAAGGAGGGATCTCTTTTGAGGTCTTAAAATGGTCTTCAAGGACACCTGGAGCAACCTCAAGGACCCTTATATCTCCATGAGAGATTTGCACTTGTAGAATAATTTGAGTAAATAATTTCTAGACCACTCGAAACCTCTTACAACTCCCACGGACATATCGTTCCTTAGAAACACTCAGAGAGACCTGGAACATCCTTAAAAGGCACTTGAAACACTCACATTAAGACTCTCCCCGTGTCTTAAGAGACGTATTAAATGCCTTCAAGGACACCTGGAAACTCCACCAGAACTTTGTCAAGGAGCTTTAAAGATTTATTCAGATTCCAGGTGAAGGAATAAATGAACAGTGCTGCAGTTTTTGCATTAAATGCGACGCAGACCACCAGAAGGTCAGTATCACTGCGAGCGTCGTCGACGACTCTCACCTTCTGATCGATGTGTTTTCCCATCGACCGGCTGCGCGGCACGAATGGCAACTGTCAATCAATCTGGGCCTGTCGATAAAAATGATTGCTCGTCGATGTGTTTATTTGCATTTAATGATCTTAATTACCATTCCCAAGACACACACACACACACACACACACACACACACACTCCTCCTTTTTCATACTGAGGTCAGGCTCCTTTCCTCACCTCCTGCCCTCCCCCCTCCTCCTCCAAATATATGACGGGGACTGACTTTCTCTCCTCCCTTTAACTAACGCTGCAAACAAATAACAAAATGCGTCCACTAAAAGTTCTTGTTGTTTCCACTGACAGGCTCAGATTGTTCTTCTAAGTGTGTGACAACATGACAGAAAGGATCCCTACAGAGATAGACCTTTTTGTTACAGAGGAAGATGATTGTTTTAACCACACACAGACGTTACATCGCTCTCTGCAAACACACCAGACTCCATTCATAAAAACACAGATTTTTTACCTCACAGATAACTTGAGTTTCAGGTGTCCTGCTGCCTTGACCTGCTGTTTTCTTTTTGAGTTAATGTGTGTTACACAAATATTAAACATGAACGCCAAAGGAAAAGACGTCAGCAAACTAACATACAAAGGCAGGGGTAGGGGAGCACCTCCTGTATTCTGCCAGGTAAAATCAGTGTTTTTGTCAATGGAGTCTGGTGTGTTTGCAGAGAGCGATCTAACATCTGTTTGTGGTTAAACAAATATTGTTGCAGCCGTTACAGCCTGTTTCACTGCTGCAGGATGAACACATCTACAGGCACACTCACACACTTTGTGCGGGGGAGGAGAGAAGGAGGTGTTAAGGTCTGAGTCTGGAGCTTCTGAGTGAATTATGTCAAACAGAGTCCTCACAAGTGTAAATGTACAAATGTGTGTTTTAGTAGACCTGCCATTAAACACACATCACCTCGGTCACACCTCTACACATAAACACCGTATATCATGAGCACACACGCACACACGCACACACACACACACACACACACACACACACACACACACACACACACACACTGCCGTGCACTTATGCACACACACAGTTCTCCTCTCTTCAATAAAACAAGCATCAATTTTGGTTTCAGACGGCGACGCTGATCTCTTTACAGCTTCCACGGCATCGAAGTAACGGCCGGCTGTAAATCTGAGGAGGAGGAGGAGGAGGAGGAGGAGGAGGAGGAGGAGAAAAAAAGAGAGGAGAGGATAGGAGGGGAAAAGAAAAAAACAGAACAGATAAAAAGCGAAAAGAGGAGAAGAGACTAAATAAGAAAAAGGGGAGAAGAGGAAAATATAGGAGTGGGGAGAGGAAAATAAAAGAGACAGAATAGAGGAAACAAGAGGAGCAATGAGGGAGAGGAGAGGAGAGAGTGGAGGAGTCATAACAAGGAGACATAATAAGAAAAAAGAGCAGTGGAGGAGGCATAAGAGGAAAAAGAGGGGAGGAGGTACAGGAGAAGGGAGGAGAATAAAAGAAGAAGAGAGTAAAACAGAGGAGTGGGGAGGAGAACAAAACAGGGCAAGAGGAGAAAGGAGAAAAAACAAAGGAGCAATAAGGGAAAAGGAGAAGAGAGAGGAAAGGAGAAAGAACAAGAAGAGGGGAGAGGAGGTGGAGAGAAAGGACAGAAGAGGAAAAGAGAGTTGGGGTAGGGGAGGAAAAGTGAAGGAGGAGGGGGATACAACAAGAGGAGACAAATCAAATGGAAAGGAAAAGAGAACAAAGGAGAGGAAACGGAGGAAAGGGGAGATGAGTAGAAGAGGAAAGGAAGGAGGTACAAGGAAGGGAGAGACTAGGAGAGGAGAGGAGAGAAGAGGGAGGGAAAGGAAAGACTATAGGAGAGGAGAAAACAGTGAAGGAAAGGAGGGATGAGGAAAGGAGAGAAGAGGGACGCAAAGGCGAGGGAAAGACAGGGGAGACAAGAAGAGGAGAAGAGAAGATGAAAGGAGAGACCAGTGAGGAGGGGGGGAAATGAGGGAAGGAAAGGAGAGACGAGGAGAGGAGTGAAGAGGGAAGGACAGGAGAGGCAAGTCAGGAGGGGGGAAATGAGGGAAGGAAAGGAGAGACGAGGAGAGGAGTGAAGGCAACACTAGAGGAGAAGAGGAAAACAGACAAAATGAGCTCTCACACTTTAGAAGGTTGTTGACATTTTAAAAGCAGTCTGTTATTTTCCAGTGATTAAATGTCAGCTGAAGATCAACGTGACGTTCACCTGACTCAGCATCGCACCTCAAAACACGGAGACCAAACGGCTGCAGCACAGAATGTGACACTGACTCACCGAAGTATCAAAGTCTCCATCGAACTAACCTCACTAACCTCCACAGCTCCGCCCTCTCGTCCAATCACGGTCACCTCTGGCTCCAGAAAACAAACAAATCTACGGTTCTGTTTGTGTCAGTGGAAGGATCTGAATCTGTTTCATCTTCAGTTAAGCTGCTTCACAAAAAGCATGAAAGTAACAGAAGTCTATATTTCTGCTGAAGAGTCGGGCTGAAAAACACACGGTGACCTTTTGGCCCCCGGAGCCTCGATAAAACCAACTTTTTATTAACTCCACCGTGTTTCATTTGTTCTTTGAGAGCGTTTCTGCGTTCATTCATCCGCATAAAAATGAAAACTTCAAACTGTTGATTTAAATCCCGTCAGTGTGGGCGTCCTTGTGAAGGTCGGCGTACCTGCCTCACCTTCAGCCCCTCTGAAATGCATGAAGGTAAAATGATGCGAGCGTGTCTGAATCTCAGCATGTTGGAGTGTTTTTAATGCCGAGAGGTCGAACGGAGCGAGCGGAGAGCGACCCTGACTCACCTTCCACCGTCACTCACGCCTCTTATGCATGAAAGGAAGAACGAGTCAAGAGTGTGTGAAGCTAAACAACCAGCAGACAGAGTGTGTGTGTGTGTGTGTGTGTGTGTGTGTGTGTGTGTCCTTCAGCAGGTCAGAGCTCCTGCTGCCTGTCTGTCTGTAATGTATGAAAGCGTCTCCTCTGACTTTAAATCCTCGCCGTGCAGGAGGAGCTTCACCTCTGACTTCACGCTGCAGCTCGCTGTGCAGCTTCATCCATTTCAATGGCAGCCGTCTATAAAGCCCTGTGTCTAGACACCACGCACACACATGCACACACACGCACACACACAAGCGCAGACCAGAGCATACATATGGATGAACACATGAGGCAGGGATCTGCACACACACATCCAGACACAGCTATCATATGTTCACCCTGCTGTGTACAAACGTCATCACTCAAACCAAATTCTACTGCAAAACTAAAAATAATTTTTTATAGGGGCTCTGTTCTTAACATACTTTGGGGTCTAAATGATTAATAGGAACAAAAAGTTTTGGAATTGCTCCAGTAGATTGTTTTAGCCTGCAGCGGTGAAACAGGCTGCAATGGCCAACCATTGGGGGAAAGTACATCCGATCAAAGTGCGTCCATTAAAGTTCTTGTTGTTTCCACTGACAGGCTCAGATTGTTATTCTAAGTGTGTGACAACATGACAGAAAGGATCCCTACAGAGATAGACCTTTTTGTTACAGAGGAAGATGATTGTTTTTACCACACACAGACGTTACATCGCTCTCTGCACACACACCAGACTCCATTCATAAAAACACTGATTTTACCTCACAGAAATCTGGAGTTTCTTGTCTACTGCTGCCTCTATTGGTTCGTATGTTTGTGTTATTGTGTGTCACAAATATTAAACATAACAGAGACAGGAGGAGACAAGCAACTCTCATGTTATTTAATTTCTGTTTTTGTTAATGGAGTCTGGTGGCTCTGAAGAGAGCGATGTAACGTCTGTTTGTGGTTAAAAACCAAGTGAAAATCTGTACTAGACTCTGTAGTCTTAATAACTAAGCGGACTTGACCCCAATGACATCACTATGACATCATCAGGATAGTACTAACCAGGATGTCAGCTGATATTTTAGTGTAAAATCAGTTTCAGTACGACGACACCGAGACATCAAACATCACTGAACTACAAGATGAGCCGCTCTGATGTGTGCGTCTTTGTTCCTGTGTTTAATAGTGTAAGCGTGTGCACGATTACTAGAATATGAGTTTTGTTTTTATTTGTGTCCAATCACATGAAAATAAGAAATGTTGTGTTGTTGTTACTTAAAGCGAGCTCTTTATATCTACAGAGGGAAACACTCCTCGTCCACAGAGTCCGCCATGTTTCTACAGAAGCCCAGAACGGACAAACCAAACAGGAAATGCATTTTGTGCTGGTTTCGCAGCCCCCGTAGGTTCTCCAACAAACATTCAAAAAATGAAATATTACATTTTAATCTCCATTTACATTTTCTACATAAACATGTAGAAATCAGCGTTTAGATTTCCCAACTTCCTCGAAAGCATCAGAAATGATCAAGCCAAACTCCATTCAACAAACGAGCATTTTAAAAACCTAGCAGACAAATCAAGTGCCTGATAAATTATCTTTGTATCGCACGGAAACTAATCTTGTTTAGTTGATATTTAAAATACTGATGCTTGATTTCTATTATATTTTGTGTTTCACTCTTTTTTAAAGGTGCATTCTTGTGGGCGAAGCTTTAACGTGATGTATTTTCACAGGTAAAGTCGTGCTAAGTTTTGTCCTTCCTCGACAAGAACAAAAAACTGAAGATGTTCTCTCTCTCTCTTTTTCTTTTCAGTCACAAAAAATTCATTTAAATGTTCTCTAAACTTTTGATAAAACACTCAAAGTCGACAGGCACGAGTGTCATTGTGAGCGTTTGTTTCAATTGTGTTTTTTTGTCCCCACGCCACATCCCATCATGCCCCTGGTGTGTCGCCGTGGCGATCAGTCAGAACAAAAGGCGGAGGAAGCTCTCAGAGGTCCTGATAACCTCCTGCAGCTTCCTGTCAGCATGCTAATGTGGCTGCTTTCACACACGCGGGAGGACAGGGACACACACATGCACACACAC
>NW_027211648.1:1342500-1382500 GCF_022749685.1 Semicossyphus pulcher
TTAATGTTTGTGCAATCGTCTCCTTTTGTCATGTTTCAAACATTTAAATAGAAAGTGCAGCTTGGATGTGACCTTTAACCTCCCAGGCACACCGTATTAACTTGCTGTTATATATCTGTGTGTGTGTGTGTGTGTGTGTGTGTCCTGTGTCCGTCTAGTCTGCCCTCTGCGCTAACGAGATGCTAATGAGATGTTAATCGTCAACCAGCCTCATCAATGTCCATCCATGCTGTGTTCTTCATTAACACACACCCTGACTCATTCTGTGTGTGTGTGTGTGTGTGTGTGTGTGTGTGTGTGTGTGTGTAATCTGTGTGTGTTTACAAGTTGTGGTCCAGACTGCTGCCCTCCATGTTGTCCCGCCTCACATGAAATGTCTTTGTCTTCTAACGTGTCAAATCATCCCCATGTGACCTTTTACAGCTTTATGCTAGCTACGTTAGCATGCTATAAAATCAGTGACTTTGTAATAAATGTTTTATTCTAAGTGTGTGACAACATGACAGAAAGGATCCCTACAGAGATAGACCTTTTTGTTACAGAGGAAGATGATTGTTTTAACCACAAACAGACGTTACATCGCTCTCTGCACACACACCAGACTCCATTCATAAAAACACTGATTTTACATCACAGAACACGGGAGCTGGTTTTCCAATGCTGCCCTTTTTTTCTGTTACTGTGTGTTACACAAATATTTTGTTGGATTTCAAACTAACAATGTAAACCACCAAAGTGAAACAATACCAGAAAAAAGCAACCAATAGATGCAGAAGTACACCAGAACCTCTGATGTTCTGCAAGGTTAAATTGTTGTTTTTGTCAATGGAGTCTGGTGGCTTTCAAAAGAGCATTGAAACAGCCGTTTCTGGTTGAAAAAAAATCATCTTCTTGTGTAACAAAAAGGTTTATCTCTGTCGGGAAACTTTCTGTAATGTTGCCTGTCATTTAAATCTTTATAAACTTTATATTTTCTCTTTATTTTCCTCGATGAAAGCCGGTGAAGTTTCCTGGAAAACTGCGACACAGCCGCTAAGCCTCTGCAGGGCGTGGGTTACTTCTTGCCCCTCTAAAGTAACACAACACAACAGGCTGAGATGTGGAGATAATCACAATCAGTGTTTTCTTTTTACACTTTTATCATCGGGTCTGATTGAGGTTCAGGTTTAGCAACAAGGAGCTCCAGGTGAAGGAAAGAAAATCTGCCCGATTCAGAGGATTAAAACGGATTAATTAGAATGTGAAAGTGAGTTTAAAGGTGGAAGTGTGTGTGTGTGTGTGTGTGTGTGTGTGTGTGTGTAAATTATGCTGATATGAGGCTGATGTAAACACTCTCTCTCCTACACACACAAACATAGATGTGCTGTAAACAAACATAACCTTGCTGACTGCTCTGTTAAGTCCCAGGTTGCCTCCCGGAGGTTAAACAGGCCTCAGATTATTAGAGCAGGGCTCCAACCAGAGCTCACGCCGCACATTGTTTCCTGCTGCATGTTTGTCTTTTCTGCCTCTTTCAGTTTACACCGGTAGTTATGTACGAGGTCGGCAAGGTCTCGAAAGGTCAGTGGAAAGGTTGTAAGATGCACAAAGGTCGGTGTAACGTTCAGAAAACAATACTCAGACTCCAGGCGCTGACATTTTCTGCAGCCTTTAAGAACATTCCTGTTACAGGAAAACACGAAACAAGACTTGGACACCTAAAGCTGCTTTTCTACTTCAGAGTGTCTAAAGAAGAAGAAGAAGCTAACTGAAGCTAAAAATATGCTAAATAATTCAAACAGAGACCAGAAGCCGAACTGAACTGAAATGTTTCTGCAGAGGACAGCCGACAGCAGGGTGAGAAGACTTTTCATAACCTGGTTCCTTTTGTTCACCCTCGACGCTCTCACACAAATCTTGTGCAAGCTTAGTTTTCAGTGTGTTAGCTTAGCATTTGCTAACACCCCGCTCCGCTCTAGCTCCACCCGTCCTCCAAATTTGGCTCCAAAAAAACAACATGTTGACCTTTCAAATGCCTTCAAAACAGCAGTCATGGGGGGTGGCGTAAAAAAACGGATTCATGTCAGAATCACGTTTCTGGATTTCTACAATTATGGATCAGTTTAAATCCTATTTTATTCCGCCCTTTCCCGCTTCCGTAGCAAACAGTTGCAGCCGGGGTGTGTCGGCCCTGGCTGGTCAGTCGTGCTGCTAACGTTAGCTAGCTCCCCGTGTCGGTAATCTCTACGGAGCAGCAGGAAATTCAGCCAGTCCCGTCTTCTTTGAAAACAGGTAGAGCAGCTTTTCTTTCTGCAAGATGGACAGTAATTCGTCACACCAAGTCACAGTTTTGTTGAGCATTACCGTGATTGTTTTAAGAATCACACAGAATAAGAGTTTACAGTGTTGTGCAGATATTTGCTCAGTTCAGATCTGACCTGAACCAAACCCGAGCCTCACCAGAGACCACGTCAGCCTGGTCCTAAAATACAAACGGACAAATCGCCCTCGAATGTGAAACAAACGTCTTTTACAATCATCTTCCATTTTTTAATTTTCAGACTGAAAAAAGACCCAAATGATCAAAGAGAGAGAGAAATGAAGTGGGAGCAGTGAAACCAGTAAACCCAGTCTGGACGACCTCGGCCTGTTAGGTGGGAGATTGTTTTTCTGCCCTTTGTTGTTGTTCACTTGTATTTGCATATTAATAACACACACCGACACACTGGGACCTCAGATTGCTCTGTTTGTGTGTCTGTGTGTGTGTGTGACCATGTGACCAAATGTTTGTATGTATCACCATGTGTGTGCGTGTGTTTGTGTGAGTGCTGCAGACAGACCAAGGACGGCACTCAGACACACACACACACACACACAAGGTGGACACAGCAAAAGTCATGCACCGACACACACACGTTAAGAAAGCAGCTCACACACTCACAGAGTCATTGTCTGTATCTCTTCTCCTCTAAAACACACACAAGCACACACCCTGTAGCAGCAGCCTCTGTGTGTGTGTGTGTGTGTGTGTGTGTGTGTGTGTGTGTCTTTATGAAATCACAGAGGGTCTGACCGCCTCATAGTAATTATGCTAATTGCTTGGATGCCCTTGCCTTTATTTATGCGCGGCTGCTAAGATAAATAAAAGGAAATTGCTTTGGATCTAACTGTATTCATTTCAGCATGCTAACTAGAACGCTAACGCCTCTCTCTGCGTCGGTGTGTGTGTGTGCATGCGTGCGTGTGTGTGTGTGTGTGAGTGAGAGAGCGAGTGAGGTGGGAGAGGGGGAGGCACAGATTTGTTTACCCTTCACAAATTCTGCAGGTAATTGCAATTTTGATTGTACATTTATTTATTTTATTGTGTGTGTGTGTGTGTGCGGACGGATTGCATTGATGTGTTTTGTGTGTGAGGTGGAGGTGTGTGTCAGTGTGTGTGTGTGCTTCCTGTCTCTCAGTCGTCTGTCATAATGAAATGTTTTGTTCTGTTACCTGTCTGAGAGCCACGGAAGGTCCTGCAGTGAAACTAAAGCCTCGGAACAAGATACTGACTTTTAAATCGTCTTAAAGGCTCATTGAGATTTTACAACCTGAATTATGTAGTTTTTTTTGCTCTCCACATGAACAATGTTCTGCGTAAAGCCGGCAGAAACACTAGTGGACAACAATACTACGGCTACAGGCGGAAACCAGAGCCTCCTCTCCCTCTTCTGCATTCCTTCTTATGTCCAGCAGGGGGCGACTCCACTGGCTGCAAAAAGAAGTACCTCTGCAGCCTCCTCCTCTCCTGATTTATTCCCTCAGTAAACATGTTCCTGATGAGTTTATGGTCTCAATCTCTAGTTTCAAGTCTTCTTCAGCACAGCATGATGTTCATTTAGTCACTGATGCTCCCGTTTAGAGTCACACACACCAAAAACGCAGCGCGATCGCCCCGCAGTATTTACGTGCACAACCTTTATAAAGAATAAAATACGTCTTCACACGCTGTGAACGAGATGAGCAGGAAGTGAGTTTATCATGAGTGCAGGGACCAGACAGACGTGAGGAGAGGAGCAGGTATGACACACAGGTGTGTGTGTGTTCTGCTGCTCTGTACCTGAATCAATAATGTGGCGATCTGTCCGTATTTCTGAGCACAGTTAAAGTATCAACTTCGTCCGGACTCAGGCTACTTTTGAAGAGACCGGAGAGCAGACCGTTCCCGTTGTGCCATTTCAATTAGCGCTCCGGTGCGATCGTATCCCTTTCAGAAGCTCTGTGATCCAGCCTGGACTGCGGTGTCTTTTTTGAGTAGTGGGCCGCGGCCGGCAAGTCGTTTTTTATCCCCTCCATATATCCGGTGGCCTGGCAGCCCACTAGGTGGCACAGCAACCTGAAAATTGTCTCGTTAAGCATTCTGTTGTACCAAAAGACACTCTGAGTAGTGTCTCTCAGAAGGTACAATTTGTAGAAAGCCTGTTAGCTAGCCAAAATTAGCATCACAGTGACCACGAATTAGCTATTAACCTTGCGAACCAAGCTATAGCTAATAACTTTAGCCGGATATATAGCCTACTTGCTTTTTACTAAGCGTTCGCGCGATCACGCCTGCACCGCATTCCCGGAGTCTGTTTGGAGCGTCGGCTGCGCACGTCCTCACAAATTAAGGCTACGCGGACACGAGCTGCAGTCTGCACATGAGCAGTAGGGGCAGTGTAGAGGCAGAGGGGGTGTGACAGGGTCGACACAGCAGCAGGGACAACAATGGCAGAAAGTTCTGAAGACGAGCTGATAGACCGAGTCCTCAGTTATCCACATCTGCACGATCATTTTAATAGCCTTTATTTGTGATTTATTTCGTCTCTAATTGTATTATTTTCTCGCTGCACGAGGCCTGCGCTCTCTGGTGCGCCCTCTAGAGGTATCCTCCAGTAACACGCGCAGTGCAGAGACAAGTACGTGAACAGTTACGCTCATGAGGCAGACGGGTGCGTATGTGAACAACAAAGTACATCTCCGGCCTTTGTGTTTGCTAACCACTCGCTCCTCTCTAGCTCCACCCTCTTGTACACATACGGTCTCTTCTGGCTCTGAAGAACAAAGATGGCGCCGGACAAAGTGATAAATTGGTCTCAGACTTCAAAACAGACCGCATGCCCACTTCTGTTACACATTCTTATTAAAGGTAAAAACTATTCAGCAAATAGGTCACACACCTGCTCCTGTAGAGACAAAACCAGATGCACATAGAGATGTAAATGTTGGGCACACACACACACACACACACACACACACACACACACACACACACACACACAAACACACACACTCACCCAAATGTCTAAATCTGGGCGTTCAGACAGTAAAAGAAAGAATTGCAATTGATTAGCGAGCGCTGCTGAATGGCTCGCTCACTCTGCTTCCCACCTCCTGCAGATTACTGCATCGATCGCCCTCACACACACACACTCACACACACAGACGCACACACGCACACACGCACACACACACACACACACACACGTATACACAACAACTGCACACACACAACAGATGAGGCCATCTTTTAACCATTCTGAACGGGCGGTTTAAATGTTACTGTCTAGCTGCCTGCCTCTTAATGACAAATGGAAAAACAGACTGTGTGTGTGTGTGAGAGAAAGTGTGTGTGTGTGTGTGTGTGTGTGTTAGAGAGAGAGAACAAATGGTTTGTAAAAAGGACAGGAAAATGGTAGGGTTGTGATATATAGTAAAACGACAAATAAAGAAATCAGGGAACAAAGAGAGAGAGAAGGAGGGAGGAGAGGGGAGGGTGATTAAAAAGGAAACAACAGGAAGAGAGGAGAAGAAGATCGGTGGGAGGGAAGAGGAAACAAAGAGAAATGTAGACAAATTGAAAACAATAAGAGAAGAAACGCAACACATGATTAAAAAGAGAAAAAGACGGAGGGAGTGGAATTACAAAATATGGCCGACCTGCAGACACAAGGGAGAACACTTACAACGAGCTGAACGTGTGGACACTTCCTGTCATCGATTCGTCGGTCGTTTTTCATCACTGACGATAACGATAAACGATAACTTTATTTATTTTAACAGGATGTAAATAACTTCATCGTACATCCAACAATAAGTACGTCTCCTCTCGCCGTTCCTCCTCTACTCTGCTACTCGGGAACAGAACACTGCAGGAGCCCCATTTGTCAACAGAGCTGTCAATCATGAGGCCACGCCCCCTTTTTATAGCATCAAATAACTAATTAATAGTAAACTTGAAAAAATGAAAAATGAACACTTGGACATAAATCAGCACGATAAGAACTAACTATAATGACAGAAACCATGTTTGAAAACAATGTTTTGACTCATGTCCCATCTGTTAACATGGAGGAGGCGGGGCTCATGAGCTATACTGCAGCCAGTCAGCAGGGGGCGAGAGAGAGGGTTTGGCTTCACTTTAAGGGAGCTGTCGTGTCGGCCATTTTTTTATACAGTCCATGGCAAGGACAAGGAAGAGCAGCCAGCTGAGCCAGAGGTCAAAGATGAGAAAGGGAGAGGAAGGATCAAAAGGAAGGAGTGAGAGGTGGAGGAAATGTCAGCGTGTTTTATTTGTCTATGTGTCTCTGTCTGTTTAGCATCCATCATCTGGTTCTTTACAGTCTGAACCTCTGGGTTTTAAAGGCACAGTTCGCTCATTTGCTTCCCTCCCAGTTCACACATTAACAGCGACGGGAACAACTGGAGCTGCAGATCTGAAGCTGCACAGGGACCATAAAAGTCTCCCCCCGGCTCCTGTTAACACAACATTTGCCTGGTTTTATTTTCATCAGCTGCTCCTGTTTTTCTCTTTGAACCGGCTTCTGCTGGACTTCTGCCAAGTGACAGTGATATCTTATAAACACATATTCTGCTTTTGAAACCGGGAGGCTATTTTTTTTTTTATTTCTACATTTTTAGTTACGGGTTCAAAAAGTTTACGAATGTCTCCAGTAGATGTGTTCATCCTGCAGCAGTGAAACAGGCTGTAATGGCTGCAACATAATCCTTGATGGGTCAAAGGTCGTCCACGAAAGGATCCCTACAGAGATAGACCTTTTTGTTACAGAGGAAGATGATTGTTTTAACCACAAACAGACGTTACATCGCTCTCTGCAAACACACCAGACTCCATTCATAAAACTAGTCATTTTACCTCACAGGACACAGGAGCTGCTTGACAAACGCTGCCTCGATCAGTTAGTCTGTTTGTGTTATTGTGTGCTCCCCAATATGGTGTTGGATCTTAGCGAACAATTTAAAACAACAAAGTCCCATAACATAACTAAATAATGAACAAGACAAACAGAGGCAGTAGTAAAAAGCAATTCTGCTTTCGAGGAGGTAAAATTAGTGTTTTTATGAATGGAGTCTGGTGTGTGTGCAGAGCTCGATGTAACGTCTGTTAGTGGTTAAAACAATCATCTTCCTCTGTAACAAAAAGGTCTATCTCTGTAGGGATCCTTTCTGTGATGTTGTCAGAAAGGCTTTTTTATCTATCAGCATCTTATTATAACAGAATACAATATTAAACAGGCAATTAGTCTAATTTCTCTCCGTCTCTCCTGGTGTGTGCTGATCTCTCTCTCTTTTCAGTATTGACGTGATGACCTTTCTGAACTCTCCCTCCCATCTCTCTCTCTCTCCTCCCCCCTCACTCACTCTCTACCTCCTTTCCCTCCTTTCTCTTTCTCCTCTTCCTCTCCCTTTTCATTACTGACATCTCTCTCCTCTTGGTCTCCTTATCTTTTCCTTCCTCACCTCCTCACTCTCACTTCTCCATCCTTTTCTCCGTTCTCCACCTTCTCTCTCTCTCTCTCTCTCTCTCTCTCTCTCTCTCTCTCTCTCTCTCGATGTGTTGGCATCTCAGGTTGTTCCTCCTCTCTCTCCTCCGCCTCCTCCTCCTCCTGGCTATTGATTGGTTCATTTGATAGTTCTATCACCAATCAGCATGAAGTTGACCTTTTGGACTTGGCAATGATAGCAAGACGTTCGGTGTGTTTGTTTGTGTGTGTATGTGTGTGCATGTGTGCGTGTGCGTGTGTGTGTGTGTATGTGTGTGCATGTGTGCATGTGCGTGTGTGTGTGTGTGTGTGTGTGTGTGTGTGTGTGTGTGTGTGTGTGTGTGCGCTTGTGTGTGTGTGTGTGTGTGTGTGTGTGTGTGTGTGTGTGTGTGTTGACCTTTGCAGGCAGAATGTCAGCCGGGCTCTTGATGCTGCTTGTCAGTGCATTAGTTGGACAGGAAGCAGTTCGGCTCCCTAACAGGAAGTTTAGACTCTGAGCAGGAAGCGTCATGTGATCTGATGTAAAGCTGTCAGATCCTCACTCAGTCATTTCAACAGTATTACTGTGTAACACAAATATTGTGTTGGATCTACATTAACTGATTAAAACACCAAAGACAAACAATAACACAAACAAACAGATCGAGGCAGCTCCTGTGTCCTGTGAGCTTAAATCAGTGTTTTTCTGAATGGAGTCTGGTGTGTCTGCAGAGAGCGATGTAACGTCTGTGTGTGGTTAAAACAATCATCTTCCTCTGTAACGAAAAGGTCTATCTCTGTAGGGATCCTTTCTGTCATGTTGTCACACACTTAGAATAACAATCTGAGCCTGTCAGTGGAAACAACAAGAACTTTTAGTAGACGACCTTTGACCCATCACGGATTATGTTACAGCCGTTACAGCCTGTTTCACTGCTGTAGGATGAACACATCTACCGGAGACATTCACCGACTTTTGGTACCTGTTATTGATTTGTAAAATTTGGCCTCTTTCAGACGATATAGCTTTAACATTCTCCACACATCCGTCCTACACTCTTTAAATAGAATGTGTTGATGACGTTAAGTCCTTACACAACGTAAAGGATCATTCTGATGATATTCCCACTTTAAATGTTGTGATCATCTTTTTCTAAATATTGTCTTTGTTTTAGAAAAATCTCGTAAAGGAACAGAAATAGGGATAAAGGTCGAGCGAGGCAGAGAGAGAGCAGGGAGAGAGAGAGAGAGAGAGAGGGAGATAACAGCATCAGTGTGATATTGCAGACACTCAGAGCTGTCGCCGCTCCTCGTTTTTAATCAAAAGCAACAATCGACAAGTGGACAGGTGACCAACACACACACACACACACACAAACAAACACACACATGCACGCACAGTGACAGCCCTGGAGTAATAATTCCACTCTTCCAGTTATTGCTCAGAGCTCAATATCACTTTAATTCCCTGAAGAAGCGCCTTTGTGTGTGTGTGTGTGTGTGTGTGTGTGTGTGTGACAGAGGTCCAGTACTGACCGCAGCCATAAAAATAACTCAACATAAAAATAAAATAACATTTTTATCAACTGTAATATTAATGTCAGATTTTTGATGTCAAACTGTCGACGCTCATTTGTATTTTATTTTGAAATTTTACTTTGACAGGAAATGTGTCTCCGGTCTGGTGGTCAGCGTAGTTTTTGACGGACCTTTAATGTGTTGCAGAGGAGATGAGATGTGGGGGGGGGGACTTCCTCGCTGCAAGCTGGTGGGCGTGGGCGATCAAACACACACACACACCCAGACACACACAATATGTTGTATGATCCAAGGACAGGAGTGTTGATAAATCTCTTTAATGCTCTCCAGATGGATGCTGTTTCTCCGCAGTTTAACCTTAGGGTACCCTTCCAAAACACACAACACACACACACACACACACACACACTCGACACAGAGCAGATGCACACACGTCAGGATCCCGAGTGTGTGTCTCTTCATCTCTTGCTCATGTTGGGTTCGTCTGGTTAAACAGAAGATGATTACTGGCTGTGACTTCCTGTTGTTTTACAGGAAGTGATCAGAGAGTTTTACTGTCCGTCATCGCTCCACTTTACGACTGACTCGCACGGGAACACACGGAGCCTGTTCGGGCCTCATATGTTAAAACCCGATGCACGATAACAACTTCATCTTGACTCTGCTTCCACTCACTGACTTCACACTGAGATAAAGGCTACTAAAATATACAAAACATTAAAGCGTCATGCTTTTTAAAGACACTTAAACATGTTTATGTTTCAGCGGCCACGAGGGGGAGCCTGGACTTTTCCGATTTGCTGTACATTCTGATAAAATCACTCATTCAAAGCATAAGAGATAAAAAAGATGCATTTAAAAAATGTGCTGCCGAAAACCAAAACAAACGTTTAAACAGCAAATTTGCTGCAAACACAAAGTGAAACTGCACTGAGAAACCAGACAGAAACACAAACGCAGAGCACAGACTGAGTTCCAAAACACAAACAACAAAAACTTTTTTAAAAGTGTTGCAGAAAACTAAAATAAATATATTATAAATACAGAAACCATGTCGAGTCAAAAACAAAGAAAAAAAAAAATAATGTTTCACCAAAACACCGAAAGTGCTCCAGACTTTAATGTGACACATAAAACACACAAATAATACTGACTGACCTTGTTGGGTGTAACTTACGGAAGCCCTGAGCGGACATGCATCCACACATTTCATAACGAGCGAGACGAGTTCATTTCAGTTGTTTTCTGGAGATCTCGACTTTTTCATCTGGAGATAACAAAGCTGGTTTTCTGTCGATGCAGAAAACAACAGGCCGCTCACTGTGCCATGCTGCCATCGGCCACATCAAAGAGCTACGTTAAGCCTGTTTCTGCAGCTCTGATACGAGTTATGATCATCTGACGTTACCGCCGTGCAGCGTTGTTAACTCAAGATAAACAAGTCGAGATTAAAACAACCAGTAATCACTTGTTATCACAGGCAACGTGTCCGATTGGGCCTTCCGTAGTTTCTCGATGTAATGGAGATATTGGGGGGAAATGTGTTGAAGCATGCGCATGACTTTTATTCTTGCAGTACCGCAGTTCGCCACCAGGACAGAGTGACAGAGTGTTGACTCTCCTTAAACGTGCGCAACAAATGAATCAGCAGACTGAGACAAACCCGCGGGTCAGGAAGCTCTTTGAATAGATGACAAGGTTTAAACAGAGTTACGATGGCAACAAAGATGTGTAAGCTTAAACTGCCTGATCCGCCTCACGCGTTAGTTTTCCACATAACCCTGGTGGATTGATGGTGGTTCCAGCAACGGTTAAACATACTGCAGGTGTCTCGTTGTAACTCGATGCCTTTGTTTTATTCCTGAGTGTGTGGCCTTTGTCTTTATGTCTTTGTGTCTTTATGCTTTAACGCGGCTGTTTGAAAAGGTACAGTTAAATTTGAAGCAATTTTTTCCCACAGAGACGGCAGCTCCACTATAATACAGCTACTAAAAAATACTATAACATTATACCTTAGTACAATCATGTTCTAATAGTGCAGCTTTTGGCCCTCTGAAGAACAACAGAGTCTGTCACTGAGCTTATTTTATGTCTCTTTTTGGCCACTAGGGGGACTCTTGTCAATGAGAAAACACACACATATCATATACACGCCAGTATCTCTGCATGCATCAACATACACACATGCAAGTACTGTACTAAAACACACACACACACACACACACACACACACGCTCGCATCACATTATTCATCAAAAGAAACATTGTGCTTAAGGGCCATAAAACAATAAAGATTAAATAAAACAGTCCCTCTCAGCGGGCCTCTCTCTCGCTCTCTCTCTCTCTCTCTCTCTGACTAATCACATGCTCGCTCGTTCTCTTTAATGTCGTCTTAGTTCCTGATTAACTTAATGATAAAAGATACACTGATAACATCTTCAATATTAGGAAGAGAAAATGTAATTACAATGCTCATTTAATCAATTATCCCCGCAGTTATGGTGCGAACATTAGCGTTCAGCCGTGTATTTGTTAATCTGTGCTGGTGGAGGAAATGGTTCTCATCGTGGCGGCGCGTGCAGAGGGAGCTTTGGTTTAACGGGGAGGAAATCACGATCCATCATTCACAAAATACACGCAGATGATCGTATGAAGTGTTTCGTTAATCGTTCTTCTCCTGCTGAGCTGTGCTGCTCCTTCAGATCTCAGCCTCTGTCTTCTCTCTACGTGGAGACCGTTTCTTCTACCGGCAGAGAGGAGCGCTGCAGGTCTCTGCACAAAGACTTCATTCAAAGGTGTGTCTGCGTCATCGAGAATAAAGTTTACTGTTGACGTCTTTAGACCATCAAAACAGCACACAGGTTAATTGTTAATTGGTTATTTTGAATATTTGATGATTGGTGGGTTCAAAGGCAAAGGAGTGGTACCTTAACAGAGGTTGTCATGACACTAATCTCTATTTACAGATTCTACATAGAAATGTTCCGGGGAGCCAAGTGTTCTGTTGGAACTACGTTTGTAGTCCGAGTAATACTGACCAATCACCTATCAGCAGGCTGCCGCGTATGAAGAAAAAACATACCGTGAGGAGAGCAAAAGCAGGCGGAACAGAACGCTGTAATGACATCTCGGCTCCATCAGCGTGATCTGACGACGATTTAGCTTCTTATTAATCTCTATAAACAGACTCTGCACGCTAACAGCTAACAGCTAACAGCTAACAGCTAACAATCTGTTCTAGATCAGAAATGTGTCACGAATGCCTTTCAGCGTTCAGATTTCCCGACTTCTTCGAATGCATTAGATCGATCCGGACAAAGACCTGACAAAGCTTCATTTTTACTTCTTACAGATCTGCATCATGGTGTTTGGGCGAAGGTAAGAGCCGTAAATAACGAGTGAATCACAAGAGAACGGTTTTTGTCTTTCTGTAACAACGCAAGTCGTTTATCGCTTACCACCCGGCACGTTCACCGGCGTCCCCAGAGGCTGTATCGTCTCAGCAGATGGGACCCGAGATGGTCTAGATACAGACAGGAAAGGGAACCTTGAAAAGGATGTTACAGATGCTAAGTATCACTAAAATTGACCTTAAAACAATCACTAAGGGTACCTTGATACAGGCGCTACCTCGTCTCTTTGTGAGGCTCAACAATGATGCATGACTCACATGCATAAAGGTTTCATCTGAACCGTAGTATGAGGACGTGTTGTTCTGACCATGAGCGTTTTAAATCCAGACTTGGTCTCTGAACACGTGAACTCCTCCGCCGCTTCATGATGTAAAAAGAACAAGATCAGATCTGGAGGTCTGTAATAGAGACATCCTGCTCTACAGCTGAACAGAGAGATGAAGATGGAGAGAACGGAGGGCGGAGGACAAGAACGAGGGAGAGACGAGGGGCGAGAGAGAATGGGAGAACGGGAGAGAGAGAGATTATGATTCCAAAGCAGTGGACGGCATTTGTCTTCATTTAGTGTGACTGCCTTCATGCGTTATTATTAGTGGCTGTCGGAGGGAGAGGGGGGGAGGGAGAGAGAGAGAGAGAGAGAGAGAGAGAGAGAGAGAGAGAGAGGGAGAGAGAGAGAGCGAGAGAGAGAGAAGAGTGAAGGAAATGAAGTAGGGAGGTTGTAGGAAAAGATAAAGGGAGAAACAACAATGGAGAGTGATGGGAGGAGAAACGAGAGCTTTGGTTTTTCAGGAGTAAGCGGTGAGGGAATCACACACACACACACGCACACACACACACACACACACACACACACACAGTGAGGCTGTTAGATTGGAGGCAGTCCAGGACATGACATCTATTTTAAATATTTGTCCTGCTCACGGGAGATGAAGGAAGGTCAATGGACTCCACACACACACACACACACACACACACACACACACACACACACACACACACACAGACACACACAAAAGCCTCAGCTGGCGTTTTATCAGGTTTCTCACTCATGAGCCAGTTCCTGTAGCGTTCAGCTCCTCTCTGGGTAAATACCTCACATCTGTACTTCAGCGTTTCTCGTTGTTTAACTCACTAATCAAAGCAGCGTAACCCGAGCAGCTCCCGTGTCCTGTGAGGTTAAATCACTGTTTTTATCAATGGAGTCTGGTGTAACAATCATCTTCCTCTGTCTATCTCTGTAGGGATCCTTTCTGTCATGTTGTCACACACGTTACATCACTCTCTTCAAAGCCACCAGACTCCACTGACAAAAACAGTGATTTTACCTCACAGAGCACAGGAGCTGCTGGTCGCTGAAATCACTTATTGTTTTTATTATTGGGCACATTTGCCCCGAAGGATACTGTTGCAGCCGTTACAGCCTGTTTCAACCTGCAAATATTGGCGCTGCGAACCAATGGGAGTGATCTGTCTGGACAGGTGCAGCGCTCCGGGTGACCGAAGAGGGGGCTAATGTTTTCTTTGGGAAACAACGTCACATAAATTGTTCACTCTGGTTAACTCCTGTTCGAGTCAAACATGCTTCATACACCAGAGACAGGAAATGTAGCCGAGCAGCTCTTAAAGCTGTGATTTGTTGTTATTTATGAGCAGCAGAGTTGCTGTTTGTTTGTTTGTTTCTGCTGGTTTGCACAAACCTACGTCCCATTTTGTCGCGAAATTAGAGGCAGACTCTTCAGTGACTTTGCAACCTGCCAATGAGATGTCTTTACTTGCTCAGCTAAATCTGCGTCTTGTTTGACCTTCTCTCTCCGTCTCTTTAATGCAGATCTCATTTCCAGTTGAAGAAATGAACTCGTATCGACGTTCCGTGTTTCTCTCTCTGTGCGCTCCAGTTATGAATCCATAAACCAGCAGCGAAAACAGCAGCTCCGTCTCTTTCCTCCCCATTAATGATTTCTCTGTGTGTTTTGCTGCAGATAAAGTGCTCCCAGATTGACAATGATTTCCTTTTTTCTCAATCTCATTAAGATGATTCTTTCCCTCTTGTTCCTCGTCTTCATCCCTTTAGGTATCGTCTTTATTTTCTGGAAGCAACTCCCATCCAATCAAATGAATCCTCCTCTCGTGTTCGATTTCAGTTTCCTCCTGCTGTTCGGATGTTATTTGTGTTGGTACATTTTGTCTTTTAGAAACACACAGAGTTTGATGCACACGGGCATACAGACATACAATCATGTACACAGGTATGTTTGAATGCACCTACACGCTCAGAATCACAGGTGCACATGCAAGTGTGACATCAAAATCAGACACAGACACAGGTACCATAGCTGCATGGAAGCTGCTTCAAACTCCTCTCTCTAACCAGCTGATTTAGTGCAGAGGCACGCACTGGAGTGGAAAACAAACGCCTCCAGCAGCAGCGGCGGCGGCAGCAGAGCGAGAGGTTATGTTTGACACACCGCTAACTCTCACGGTAAAAATTTAAAGAGACTCGGTTTACAGCGGGCATCCGACGCCCGCAGAACACGAGGTGTTTGTGAGCCTGCGGAGAGTCAGACAGCAGGAGAGCAAACGCTCCCCCGCTGCAGTAAACCCCACCCGTCTGGTGCTCCACACAGAGCAAAACAAACACTGTAAGAACACCGTGGGAGCTCCGTTTGATAGAGATCAGGTGCAGAAGATATGTAAAGATAAACTCACACACGGGCACTGACTTAGACAGGAAGTAACGGGGGACTCTTTCAGCACAAACATCAAGAAGAATCCAATCAGGTCTTCTTCACAGCGATCACATGGCACTGAAGACACTCGTTGATTGGACGCTTATGACTGATCCTAAAGAATGCCTGTTTATGGTGCAGTTTGTCGTCTATTTTCAATAACTGATAAATCGATCGAAATGTTTTTGCTGTGATTTTAAAGCTTCCTCTCTTCATTCGACACGTGTTGGAACATTTCTTGTGGACTTTCCAAGAAAGTGATTTTGAATATTTCATGAAGAAAATCGGGGGAAGTTTTCTTTTACATCTTTGTTTCAATGTATTTTAAGTGACTTACGTTCCTGACCTAAACATGAAATCATGTTTGAGTCTCCTCTTCTTTTCATTTCTTTTAGCAACGCCACGAAACACGACGAATAGACCTCATGAAGTAGTCGGTGGTAGCAGTGATAGTTTTTGTATTTGTATTTTATCTTTCCACTCTCACATTTTCTGATAAATTATTTTGTCAGGTCTTCAAATGATTTTATTATATTATTAATAAAGAAGAAATCAAAGCAAAACTTAGCTGAATAACCGCCAATTAAACCGGATCAATCATCAGACCAAACGAAGCCTGACTAACTCTCAAACCAAAAGAGACAAAAACCCAAACCAGACCAGACGAGTTCAAAGGACAACCAGATGAGACTGGAACAGACCGATCAGCAAACTACATCTGACCTCTCAGAGCGAATCAGACAAACAGGAGGAGACCGAACCACTCACCAAACCAAGCTTCACCAAACCAGACGAAAGCAAAAACAATGAAACTACATCGAGCCAGACCAGACAAAACCAATGGGTCAGACCAAACCAAAACCAAACCATATCAGACAAGACCAAAGACCCCGACCCAACAAGACCCGACTGAACAAGAGCAGACCAGACAAGACCAAAGACCACGATATTAACAAAACCAGACTGGTTCAGACAAGACTGGGCCTAACCAGACCCAATTAGACCAAAGACCAAAACAAACAGACCATCTTGAACCAGACCCAACCAATCAAACCATATCAGACCAGACTGAACCGGGACAAATGAGATCAGATTAACGTAGACCAGACCGGACCAGGAAGTAGAAGTGAACAGGGCTGGTCTGCATGAAACACACTCCAATTTCACACTCTGCTGGAACCAGGACTGTACCACACACACACACACACACACACACACACACACTCAGAGGCAACAGATCGGTGATGGGAGTGAAGCCATAACCTTCCCCTCCCTACCCACAATCCCTCTGGGGACTGCCCTCGCCAGCTGCTGCTGCTGCCGCCCTGACTGAGAGCCCGACACACACACACACACACACACACACACACACACACACACACACACACACACACACACACGATGAAAATTAAAGAGAGACAAAATGAGAGAGAAACATGAGAAGAAAGAGTGAATACAGGAGGAGAGAGAGAGAGAGAGTGGGGGCGAACGAGAGCCAGAATCATGGAGGCGTTTCCCGTTTGATTAGAGCAGATTTCTCTGTTGGATTGTAGTGATTATAGAGGGTGACAGAGCCAGGTGACTGAGACATGCCAGCAGTCTCTTCCTCACACACACACGTGCACACACACACACACACGCCGAACTAATAAATGTGTTCATGACACTGTAACACACACACACACCTCTGCAGACTTGTTAATGTGAACACGGCACATGTGTTTCACAACCTGTCTGCTCCCGTCCTGCGTCCTCAGCGGGGTTTGGATTTTATGGCATCGAATGAGAGCAACAGCACGGCTCGGCAACGCAACATGACGCAACACAGAGAGGATACCGGGATCAAATGAGACGTACGAAAATATAACCACCACGAGGTCGTGACCCTGATCAATTAGTATATAATACATGTCTCATTTTTAAAGCATTCTACATCCATCCATTATCTATACCGCTAATCCTGAATCACAGGGCTGACACACAGACAGACAACCTCACACTCACACCTACGGGTAACTTTAGAGTCACCAATGAAGCTAACGAGCATGTGTTTGGACTGTGGGAGGAAGCCGGAGTACCCGGAGAGAACCCACGCATGCACAGGGAGAACTCCACACAGAAAGGCCCGCTACGTCTGAACCGGGACTCGAACCAGGAACCTTTAACATAAATATCCTATTCTAATCTTTATTTTTGACGGCTCTTGAACATAAACATCACAGAAAAGATGCCGAGAGAAAAGGGGCGTGTCCAGAACTGACTTCTGCAGGGGGGCATGAAGTGTGTGTCTGATCTACTTTAACTCCTCACATTAAGGTAATTAAGGTAAATCTTCGACGCTCCATTGAGGACTCAAAAAGTTATTTAGCCAAAAGTCGCAGTAAAAAGTCTCAATGATAAAATGCACAACATTAAAATGCCACAAAGCTGCTCGCAGACTGTTTCAATAGAGCCCGATGAGTTGGTTTGAGTTTAAGTCCCGCCTCTGTCTTTGATTTGATTTCAGGGTCATTATGTGCATCGTTTTTTTGTGTGTCACGGAGAAACCCTGAGCCCTACAGTAAGACGCATACACACACACAGGTACTGCGGACCTCTCCTCTAATCGTGTTTATTTAATAAGCATACAAATAGTTGCCAATACAAAGGTGAACCGGTACATAAAATAAATACATGTTACACTGAGACAGTTGATGTGTGTTTAGTTATATTTATGTAGGTTTAATCGTTTGTTACCGCCCCCCTCGACCACACCTGTCTCTTCCCCTGCCGCAGACCTGGACCTGCCGAGCCCGACGGGAAAGGTCCGTTCCGTTAAGGAGAGGGGTTCCTGGGCGGAAGAGACCAAGTGTGGTAGAGTGGGAGGGGTGTTTTTGTTTCTGTAACCCTAACCCTTCTGAAAGAAGTTAGTTAAATCCTGTAACACATCTGCTCTGGACTCTGGACTGTACATAACTCTCACTTGGACGCTGCGTCTCGCTTGTGAACCTATTTTCTCTCACATGCCTGGCTGCACGGCCACTGTCACAATGTGATCAAAAATGTGGGTTTACACTTTTGTAAAAAAAATGATACAAACAGTAACCACGTGGGACTAACGAGTTAATATAGCAAACTACAGTGACGGCTACATGAAGCTTTGATTCAGTGAAAATTAATATTTAGATTGTCTTTGGTGATTTTTCACATCTGCTAATTAAGGCGTGACTAATATGTGAAGTCAATAATGTGCTGCCACATGTTTTCACGTGTTTCCACCTCGAACAGAAAAATTACATATAGTGGTTATTCATGAATGGGTTTAACCACAGCAGGTCAGCAAAGACATTCAGGGACAGTTACGTTAGACACATATTTTCATTACTTATATAATTTGTATTTAAGCAAAATATAAAATACAACTCTGTCCTCATTTAGTCCAAGTTTATTACAGGAAACGACCTCCTAAGTTGTTGCTACAGGGCCAATCATACATCACAGATTTCAAAATAAAATGTCAAATTGCTTTAAAATAATCCAACACAATGCCAACACTCTACAACAAGAAGCAGAGGAGGCTCAGCTTCTGAACGGCAGTTTGTCTTAACAACAAGAAGGAGGATGAGAGAATAAAAGAAAAGACAGGAAGTGGAGAGGAAACGACAAAATAAAAGCATCTAGGAAAGAAGAAGAAACAGAGAGAAGAAAGGAGAAAATCCCCTGTCGTCTCTGTGACAGTAAAACCATTAATCCACATGCTCACAACCTTATAATGAAATTATTCTACAGAATCCGCTTTCACTGTGTCTGTGTGTGTGTGTGTGTGTGTGTGTGTGTGTCTGTGTGTGTGTGTGTGTGTGTGTGTGTGTGTGAGAGAGAGAGAGAGAGAGAGCAGATTAATTTGGCGGGGGGTAAGGATTCTCTCTATCCTGCGTCTGGAGAGGAGGGAGGGTTTTACATCTCAACCCTCCCTGTGCAGCTCAGCGTTAGTAACACACACTGACACACACACACACACACGCGCGCGCGCATCGGGGAGGAACAAATAAATGTGGAAACACACATCAATAAATATGCAATTACACACAGCAGTATGCAGACACACGCAGGCAGAAACAAGCACACACACACGCAGAGAACAAAGCGACAGACGGACAGAGATATCATCTGATCGTCTTTTTATTGATGCCGTTTGTTCAATTGTCACTTTGGCTTTGCAGTGATCCCCTGTTTCCTTTGATCTCTCTCTCTCTCTCTCTCTCACACACACACACACACACACACACACACACACACACACTGAATAAGTCAGTCCATCTTACACTGACATTGTTGTTTACATGCGAGACATCATTTTAATTCTTAAACTCAAACGAAAGCGGCTAAATTTCTCGCCTTGACAAACATAAATATTGGTGTGTTTTTTGTGTTGTCAAAGAAGCACCTTCCTGTTGGCAAAAGTTCGATCTCTCTTGTGTTGGATCTGAACTAACCATTTAAAACACAACAAGTTCGACAATAACACAAACTAACAGATTGAGGCAGCGGACGACTGTGAGGTAAAATCTGTTTTTTTAATGGAGTCTGGTGGCTTTGAAGAGAGCGACGTAACAGCTGTTTCTGTTCTTATTTTATCGTATCCTTTAACAAGAGGCTCTGTCTCTGTAGGTTTTTCTTTAGAGCTTCCAGACTCCTTTGACAATTGGTGTAATTTAACCTTGCTGTAATGGGAGTTGACGATTTGATGCAATATTAATTTAACACAGACCAACTCAAACAAACTAACCGATAACCCTTTTTACACTGCGGTTACACCACGAGGCCGTAACAAAGTGCACGCTACACACACACACACACACACACACACACACACACACACACGCTGTGACGTCCTGCCAACTCCGCTGCTCACTCACACACCGTCTCTGCTCTGTTGCTACATCGGATGCCGGCTCAGAGGGGGAACGACCTCGCCCCAGCCTTCAACCTCCGTTTGTTTTACATTAAGACAAGGAGGTACGAGGAGGCACAGTCCCGCCTTTAACTGGCAATATAAAAGGAGCTAACGAAGGCAGCAGTAGACAAACAACGCCAGGTAAAATCAGTGTTTTTATGAATGGAGTCTGGTGTGTTTGCAGAGAGCGATGTAACGTCTGTGTGTGGTTCAAACAATCATCTTCCTCTGTAACAAAAAGGTCTATCTCTGTAGGGATCCTTTCTGTCATGTTGTCACACACTTAGAAGAACAATCTGAGCCTGTCAGTGGAAACAACAAGAACTTTTAGTGGACAACCTTTGACCCATCAAGGATTATGTTGCAGACATTACAGCCTGTTTCACCGCTGCAGGATGAACACGTCTACTGGAGCAAAAACAGGTTTAACTCCCCTTTAAGCAATGATAACATAATTTTAAAACACTTATTTATGCCTGCTTTCTTTGTACTCTCTAACCTCTCTCAGTTTTTCTCTGCATCCTTCAGTCTATCCGTCTCCCCCTCTCTCTCTCCCCCTCTCTCTCTCCCCCCTCTCTCTCTCCTCTCTCTCTCCCTCTCTCGCTGTGAGCCTGTTGAAATTCAGTCCGTCTCTCAAGGTTGTTAACTCTCTCTCTCTCTCTCTCTCTCTCTCTCTCTCTCTCTCTTCACATCAGCATCACGTCGGCCAGGGAGGGGGTCAAAGTTCACGGCGATCCGCCAGCCTCCGCGATCCTCCCACCGGACCGCTTGATTGACAGCAATCAGGACTAACCTCCCCTCTCTCCCCTGCCTCCCTCCTCCCCCTCCACCTGTCAAGACAAAGTGGCTGCCTGCGTGTGTGTGTGTGTGTGTGTGTGTGTGTGTGTGTGTGTGGACCATTTCCTCTGTCATTTTTAATTATCCAAATGATATTCAGCTTCAGACGCCCCCCCCTCAAAAAAACTCCCATAATCCTGCAGTCCACCCTCCCTGTAGATGCTGTCAGGAGGGCAGCGTCGCGCCGCCATTAGCATAAGAGCGTGTTTGTTTAAAGAGCCGTCCCGCCTATAAAATCAAACAATTAGAGATGCAGACAAGCCGCGGCCTATTGACTGCATAAATAATAAGAGCCTGCACTCGTCTTTTTTCCCTTTTTCCTTCCCTCACCCTCGTTTTTTTCTTCCTTCGCTCTCTGGACGCTTCGTTTATTGGTTCAGACCTCCTTCCTCCTCCTCCCTCTCTCTCTCTCTCTCTCTCTTTCTGCAGTTATTCCCACAGCTAATGAACCTGCCGGACCTCACAGGAAGTCAGAGAGGGGGGTTGTGGGTAATCAGGATGCGAGGCTCGACGCTCACCGCCGTGACCTTTAGTCTCGCCGCCGCCGGGTCACTCCGGGCCTCTGGAGTCATCTGTGCATGCAGGCTGGTGAAACCCGGCTGAAACGCACAGCGCGCGCGTGTGTGTGTGTGCGTGTGTGTGTGTGTGTGTGGTAATGCGTTCGCTTTTGAATATTCAGGTCTTAAAATTCATCTCAAGGCCTGGAGTTTAAAGCTCAGACACAGAGAGGGAGTGAAATATACCTGAAATACAGCGTCTGAGTGTGTGTGTGTGTGTGTGTGTGTGTGTGTGTGTGTAAGAGAGATAATCTGAGCTGCGTTAAGCGGTTGTTTTCTTCTCTTCTCTTCTTTACATCACATTTTGCACATATTCTCTCTGTCTTTGATTCCTTTAAAGGAGCAGCTCTGTCCTGTTGAAGCTCCTGTCAGTCACAGCTGCTGTTCTCTGTAATCTATAGAAGCAATAACATTTGAAATTGGCGCCACAGCTGTGGAGAAAGTTGTACAAACAGCTCGTGGTTTCGCCCATTCTACATTCCTACATCACCCAGCATGCATTGCGCCCCTCCCTCTGAAGGGAACGGCCCAGCGAGAGACGCTGGAGTGAAATACGACCGTTTCTCTGCAGGCGACGGCTCAGAGCGGGACAGAGTCTGAAACACGACGAGAATAAACCGGTGGATCGTCTCAAAGTCTTCAGGTCATTTTTATGCATCCGCTCCCCACAACACCGTGATCAGACTGAGGTTGATACTCGGCGAACTGGCCCTTTGATAAAATGATCATTAAATCGTTAAATTTGCCTTAAATTTCCAAACATGTCTCGTACACGCATAAAAATTAAAAGGATAAGATTTTTGAACCTGGTCTCTATTTTTACATCACAGCTGGTTTGAATGAAGGATTCACCTTCAGTTAGTTTTTACATGAAATAATAGTTCATTCTGAACACGAGCCTGTGTGACAGGAGACACGAGCACGAGCTCCTGCCTCAGTCTTCCATGATTAGAGCCTTCACTGTTAAACCCTTATATATAAACGCACTGTATAAAGATGTCTGCCTGGGGCCTGTGTTAGTCTGCACAACACTGTACATTATTGTTTTTGATTGTCTTAAAATGTCTTCAAAACTGGGCGCTGGTTTGGCTCGGTTGGTAGAGCAGGCGTCCCATGTATAGAGGCTACAGTCCTCGTCGCACTGATCGCAGGTTCGACTCCCGGTCTGCCGATACGTTTGGTGCATGTCATCCCCCACTCTCTGCTCCCCACATTTCCTGTCTGTCTTCAGCTATCCTATGAATAAAGGCAAAAAAAGCCAAAAAAATAATCTTTAAAAAAAAAAAAAAAAAATGTCTTCAAAACTAATTATTATCATTTCACTGACTTTCATTGTTTTGTCTTAAATGTTGTGAATCTTTTTACTTACATGTCGACTTTGATAAAAACTTCCTGTAGAATCTCTCATGAAGTAAAAAATGTACCGAGATAAATGAACCTCAGGAGAAATATGTTTTATCTTTACATTCAGAATGTTTCGGATCAAAATGTTCGTTTTGTTTTTTTTGTTAAATTGGATGAAAAAACTTTAAATGATTTCTTGTTTATGAAACAAGTTCAGTAATTGTATTAATTATGATGTTTAATTGTCTCACATAATACCGTAGCTTAGGTTGTACAGGTTCTGGAGATATGAAGCTTTTAAAAAGAACTGACCAAAGAATGTAGACTCATTTCTATTGCAGTTTTAAGGGTTAAATCACAGACGTCGGAGCTTCCTTGAATGCATCATTTAGATAAAAGCAATAAAATAAAGGCGGGTGAAGATTCAAGTCTCTTCCTCTCACTTTACTCTCTTTCCGTCTGTCCGTCAGGTACACTTCCTGTTTGTCGACCTCCACAGTAATATACCCATAATCCACCGGGCAGCAGCAGATCTGTCCTGTCATCCCTCCTCGTCTAATTTTCACCTACGCTGACACTCATTGGCTGACAGTTTGATTGACGGGCTGACAGGAAGCCGTGTCGTGTCTGCGCGCCGTCGCTGTCGTCTTTAATTTCCCCTCATCGCCGTGACAACACACGGGCGCCTCACATCTGTTTTACACGCCGCCGAGTGAAGCGGCCGGTTAACAGCTGCAGGTGAAGGACTCAAACGCACCTCAGTCACATCAAACAGGACGGACGTCTTTTAAATCATTTTTCAGATGTTTTGGGTCCAAATTTAGTCAAAAACAAAGAAAGAAAGAAAGAAAGACAGACAGAAAGAAAGAAAGAAAGACACGCCTGAGGAAGTGACACAATGTGCAAAAAGACACTTTTGTTCTTATCGATGTTAAATTAAAAATAGATATTTATCTGAAGCTGCCGAAGATTTCCAACTGCATTTGTTTTCTAATGAACATGGTGTGTGTGTGTGCTGTTGTCCATGTTTGTGTGTTCCATCACGCCACGAGTGAGTGATGGTGTGTGTGTGTGTGTGTGTCTGTGTGTGTGTGTGTGTGTGTGTGTGTGTGTGTGTGTTACGGGTGACAGCATCTGAGCAACAGTGGAGATACTTACCATAAAGCATCTATTAAAGCAGGGCGGGGCAGCTGCTGTCAGTCCGGTGTGTGTGTGTGTGTGTGTGTGTGTGTGTGTGTGTGTGTGTGTGTGTGCTCTCTTGTATCTCATAGAAGATTTTGTCAATCAGTTAATCAATCACCTGCTTTGGAGGAGCCTGTACATGACAACATGTTTGTGCTGATGTGACTCTCTTGCGTTGCAGCGGCTCCTCTGTGACGCAGTCAGCATCCTGCTCAGGACCACGTGGAAACAGAACAACGGTTGACTTGTAATAAACACCTTGTTCTCATGTAACATGTAAACTCAGAGCAGCACGTGTTTCTGAGTGCCTGACTTTAGCTTTTTTTATAGCTATCAAATCTTTCCAAAAGAACCACGGCCTCCGTCTGACTCCGTCCCTCGTTCGTGGCCCATCCGGTCTCACAGCAGCGCCTGGATCGAAAAATGTCCAAAGGCACGTCACGTCATGTGCTGGTGGTTCAGCGGCGTGTGCCGTGTCTGATGGTACGACACGAGGAGGCCAGCGGCATGTGGCGATGGCTAGACCGGTGTGCCGATCCCCTTTGTGGTGTGCCGACAGTATAAATCGTCCAAACGGCAGATGGCGCTGGAAAGTGGAAGGCCACTGTCAGACTGTTCCAGCAGAACCGCCCATGTTCCACCCCTCCGATGCTTATGAACATTAACACCAGTGGTCTTGCTTTACCACATTTACTGCTGTAAGTTTTTACATGTTTGTCTTTAATGACAAAGTAAGTACAACATAGTGGTGTAAATAAAGTAATATGTACGTGTCGTGTGTCTGTCACGTGCTTTGCTTTGTTTGGCCTGTGATGACAGAAAAGTCCTTTCATGTTATCCAGTTCTTATAAAACAAAGTGCAGCGCCTCTTTACAGCAATGATGTTCTAACAGTGACTGCTTCGTCGTGGATCCATCTTCACTTTACAGGATTCTTCTGACTCCCGGGACAAAATGTGTCTTTTCTCATAAATGTCGTCACTTTCAGAAAAAGTCACTTTTCTAACTTTTGTTTACGTTCCTCCAAAAACTGTTCCGTTAAAACTCACCTGTGTCCTCACAACTAACGCCACAGCTGCTCGTGTCTCTGACCACCTCTCCTCTCTGTTCCTTCTCTTCCAGCTTTTCATCTCCTCTCTGTCTCTTGTCTTCTTGCTCCCTCTCTCCTCCCTTCCTTGCTCCCTTGTCTCCTTGTCCTCGGCGCACTGTGTGTTTGATTCACACCAAGAGACAGACAAAACAACCAAACAGCCTGTGTGTGTGTGTGTGTGTGTGTGTGTTTTAACAGGTGTGGCGCTCCTCCCCCCAGACGCTCATCATGCCAGGTGTCTGCCAGGCTGTTCTAAACACACACGCACAAAGAAACCACACACACTTTCTTCCTCTTTGTCTGCTTTCTGACTTTACTAAACACAGTCTCGCTCTCCTCCTCCTCCTCCTCCTCCTCCTCCTCCTCCTCTTCCTCTTCCTCTTCCTCTTCCTCTTCTTCTTCTTCTTCTCTCTAATTGTTCTCTCGTTTGACTCACACATGCACAGTTTACTTTATAATTAGTGTCCGTCTGTCCGCCGCCTCTTCATCTTCACACACCACATGTTGTCTTTAAAAACACCAAACATCAAGCTGCTCTTTAAAGTCCTCAAACACCTCAACACTTTCACTTCATCAGCAAACTTCTTCGCCTTCCTGACCTGCTCAACTTCTGCTGGTGTGCCGCAGCTCGGGCCTCTCTTACCTCACGCCGTGATGTCTCTTAAAGCAGTCGCAAATCTAAAGTGTGATGACGACTTTATAATTTTTATCTTCCTGCAGCTGCACCTTCTGTTAGCAAACGTCTAAGCGGCAGCTGCAAGAGGACGTTACTGAGAATCAGAGAGCAGCGTCAGGGCTGGATAAACGAGAAATCACAAATGTATCATCATTGTTAGCGACATAAATCCATGAGATGTAAACCATAACTTTGCTTTAATAAAGGTCTAAGGTACCACTCCAGAGTCACATCACCATCCAGTTAGCAATAATTAATGAGCAGCGTCGAGTCAAACAAAGCGTTCACGTTGGTATAAATAATAAATCTCCCATAGACTTTCATATTTCTGTCATCATAAAAGAAATGTCATAAAAAAGCAAAGTCAAGAAGCAGTTCAAACAGTCAGTTTGCTAGTGATGATAAATGAGCACATTGAGCCTTTCAAAATAAAACAGCTCAATGTGGAAACATTCGAGTCAGAGACAAACTTCCCTACAGGGACAAAACATGTGCATCGTATCGTATCGTATTATCATATTATCATAAGTATTAAGGTGTTGTATTATCGTCTTATCTTTTTATCGTCCTATCATGTCGCATTATGTTGCATCGTATCATCAGATCTTATTATTGTATCATTATGGATCTTATCGTGTCATATTGTATCGTATTATCTTATCACATCGTATCGTATCGTTTGTATCGTATCATCTTGTATTGTGAAGTATCATAGTGCATCATTTTGGATTGTATCGTGTCGTACTGCATCATATCGCATCGCATTGTGTCGTATTGTTTAATGTTAGTGATAAAAGATCACTATAGAATAATTGAAGCTTATCCTGTTGGACTTTCAAAATAAAACTCGCTACCAAACATTTCACACGGTATGCGAATGAAACAGCCGACAGCAGCAGTATTTTATGTTGTAAGCTTCTTTGCACTCGGGCACGTTCCTGCACCGTCCTGCACCTTCTTGCACCTTCCTGCACCTTCTTGCACGTTCCTGCACCGTCCTGCACCTTCCTGCACCTTCCTGCACCTTCCTGCACATACTGTACAGCTCTTCATACACTTATTTACACTTACACACACATCTGCACCAAGACTTGCTTGTGTGTGTTTACAAAAAATGACATACAGATAAATGGTTATTCTTGTAAAACAGTTTTGTTTGTTGTAATTATGAGGTCATGTTTTGGCACAAACACGTACACATTACATAACCTATGCAGGTTACATATCTTTAAATGTCACCGACTGAAAGGAGATTATTAAGATTTTCATGATTTGTTTCACAGGGAAATCAAACTTTAACCCCTCAGGATAAAAGTCTAGATACTGCGTGACCCGTCCATCGGCCCGGACATGAAACCTTTGCAGTCGTCATGCAACATCCTTTAACTTTAAGAGCTCATAAACGGACTAAGCATCCAGAGATCACAATGCAGGTGTTCAGAGTCTGAAGCGTCACTGACCGAGCTGCTGTACGAGCTGGGAGTGGAAACAGGGCGGCTGGAATCATCCTGTAAATATCACATCGTATTTAGTTACACCCAAACACATCAGAGGAGGGATTTAAAAGGATCCAGATTTGATTAGGGGATTAATTCCTTCAGCACGACCGGGACGTCTTCAACATTTTCTGCCTGATAAAGACAACAAGAGCGAAACCAAACCTTACATAATCCCTCCAGAGAGCCGGCGTCCATGTTTGTCCTGTCAGAGCTCTATTGATGAGCAATAAAGTTCAAACACGAGCGTCACTCAGTTTGTGTCACTACAACAGCTCAGACCTGACAGGAGAGCAGCCACAAGGAGCTTTACTTCCTGTTTAATGACTGCTCGCTCTCTCTCTCTCTCGCTCTCTCTCTCTCTCTCTCTCTCTCTCTCTCTCTCTCTTCATTAAGCGTTATCAACCTCTCTGGCCTAATCTCTCTGAAATTAGTGTCTGGTCTCTACCACCTAAGTGACTGGCTGGCATTCATTAGCGCTGCGGTTTAGCCAAATCAATCACGCCGCCGAGCCCCCCCCCCCGTCGCCCACCCCCCGTCCCCGTCCGCCACGCTTTCTTAAAATGTCATCCTCAAACTTCTCACAATCAATTAAGCGGGAGATTAATGAGGCCAATTTGCCACCAACACGTCGGCCTTCGTTCTCCGCTGAAAAGGCCTCACGCACACACACGCACACACACACACACACACACACGCACACACACACACACACACACACACACACACACACACACACACCCGATGATGTAGAAACACACTCAGAATAATATGTTAACCTAGAGGAGACAAGAAAGAGTAAATGGGGCACTTGTGACTAATAAATAATCAATTTATGAGACTAAAAATCTCTTTTTAAGAATAAAGTGTGGATTATGGAAGCAGGTGAAAACACACACACACACACACACACACACACACACACCTTCCGACTTCCAGGTGAGCCCACATTGTTTCTGTCACTTCCAATCTCACAGCTGCTTCAATCTGCCTCGGGATCTGCCTCATATGGTTGTCAGAGCGACTCTCCGGGGATTATAACAAGGTATTATGGGATGTCTCGAGCTGCAGGATCAGAGCGCGGTGTTAACACTCACACATGACAACATGATGTGCAGCGCGGCGGAAGAGGAGGAGAGGCGGCTGTGCCTCTTGTTTGTGTAGCCGACTCGCTGTGTGCCGCCTGTTTGATTTAGAGGTACTACCTGTATCGACGTCCCGCCCCTTCCTCTACCCGACAGACACCTTCACCTCGTGTCCTTGGCGTGTTGGAGCCCTCAGGTGGGCTCAGTCTGCAGCAGAACAGCTTCTTGTGTCGGTCTGAAGCAGATATTCACGCTTATGGAAAGTTCAATGACTGTAGTGTTAGTGTTAGTTACGTCTCCTCTCGCCGTTCCTCCTCTACTCTGCTACTCGGGAACAGAACGCTGCAGGAGCCCCATTTGTCCACAGAGCTGTCAATCATGAGGCCACGCCCCCTTTTTATAGCATCAAATAACTTATTAAAAGCAAACTTGTCAAATGAACACTTGGACATAAATCAGCAGGATAAGAACTAACTATAATGACAGAAACCATGTTTGAGAAAAATGTATTTGACGTGTATTTTGATTTTATAGTTTGACTCATGTCCCATCTGTTAACATGGAGGAGGCGGGGCTTATGAGCTAAACTGCAGCCAGTCAGCAGGGGGCGATAGAGAGGGTTACAAAGTATAGGAAGCAGTTAAATTGAACTTTTACCAGCTGCAACATAAAACATAACTTTACAACACGTACATGTGATCCTGAAGGGGCCCTTCTGCACAATAAGCACTTCTACTTTCGGTGTTTTTGATGCTAACTCTTTCGGACTTCAGGTTTTGAATGCATGACTTTTATTTGACAGGTTGACAGCCAAGAATCTTCTCCTGCATCCTGATTCCACTCGGCCCGACCCCTTTTTTTCTGCATGTGTCCGTCCCATGAGACACACTGTGTCCCGTTACTTCATATAGAATGAGGGGTGGAGGCTGGCCCTCCAGGTGAACTGGTTTTAGATGCAGACTCAAAATTAAACAGCAGAAGAAAATGCCATTGTTGCTACGGGGAGAAAGACGCCCACGTCTTTGCAAAGTATTTAGATTTGTGGCAACTGTACATTTATTTCAGTGTCGCATTTATGATTAGATAAAGATTTTAATCCAAACTTCTTCATCAAGCATCCATTAAAAGCTCTTGTGAGTATCTTTCATGATTGTAGCGCCCCCTGTGGACAAATCAGCACGTCTTCTCTCTGCTGATCTTGTCCTGTACTTTACGTATCACTCACTATGATTCTTAATCCTTCGAAGGACTCTACGGAGGATGAGTCGCTCGTAGCCTGTGGAGACGCTGAAGCCGAACTGCAATGAGACGGTCTACGGAGGACTTCCTGTGCATCACCAAACGCGCCGCCTGTCGCCTAGCAACAAGTAGCTAGAGGGCTAACTAGCTAACATAACGTTATTTTAAAGATAATTTGTTTGAAGTCCCCTCTTGTTTTTTAACATTTGTTTCGCAGTTGTTCGATTGAGTTGAAACCACGGGCACAGAGTCCACCATCTCACTTGAATAGGCACGCAATGAATCTCAGGATACGTTGGGCCACGAAGGATGCACCCGAGGGATCCTTCATGACCCAGGAAAAGGAGGACGCATCTGAAGGAGCCTTTAAATGGGACAGCCTCGTCGCGCCGCTGTGACGCAGCCCCTGAACTGGGACACAGCTTTTATGCAGCGTGCTGTTAAGCCAACGACCCGGTGGCGGCGCTCGAATATAATGAAATAATTTCGTAGCTCACATAGAGACACCGTCGCTTTATAACCAGATCAAAGCTCCTCCCAGCAGCAGCTAGTTTACTCTGCGCCAAAGTGTTGCTTTATCTGATGCTGTTATTTTATCAGCATATTATTTAAAACAAATATCCCACGACTTAGCATTTATTAGCTTAAATAAGCTAAAAGCAGCCAAGGTGGTCCCTTTAAGGTGCCGGTTTTCATCAGCACCCAGAGTCCAAATATCTTGTTCAACAACTTCAACAAGAATAAAGAGAACACGATAAAAAGAGAGTCCGCAGTGTTACTCAGCTGTTTATAACAGACGGTCAGCGTCTGCGTCTGTAACCAGCGGATAATAAAGTTTGAATTCTTTGTATCAGTGAGGACTGTTTCTGTCAGGATCCTTGAACACGATAAAGGGATCAAATCAAAAGTACAAGAAGATTAAAGAGTGTGGATATTTACACAGCGAGGGCTCACTGGTGTCAGACTGATCATTATAATAACAATCAGGTGCATCTGATGCTGACACACACACACACGCACACACACACACACACACACACACACACACACATGAAAACGAACATCATTTTGAGATTAATAAACAATGAAAGAACAACTTCTGGAGGTTTAAAACATCGTGCACAAATATCTCATCTTTTAGAAGATCATCTTTTTCTCTCACACACACGCTCACACACACACACACACACACACACACACAGATTAGCAGGCACTATCAGCTGCTGTATCGCGTCAGCCTGGTTGTGATGTTAAAAGCTCAGCCTTTGGGCTGTATGTTAAACAGATAAGGAGTGGAGCATGTTAGGGATTAAAACTACAAGACACACACACACACACACACAGACACGCGCACGCACAAAACCCGAGGGAGCGAGCAGCGATAACCCAGTCATTATCATACTTTCATAATTCCATTTAATAATTCAGCTTAGCCGCGGCAGCAGCTGGATGTTGAGGAATAATTGAAGTCGGCTGTGGTGAAAAATCTGCGGCTGAATTATGAGGAATCACTGCGCTAATGATGTAAAGGTACATTACGAGGAATAATTTAGAGTCTGAAAAGCTGCGAGGCGAATCAGAAGACAGAACTCCGATAACAAAATCCTCGTTTTAGAGATGCGGCGGGATTTAAAGCTCAGACGGAGATATTCTAGAGATTCAAGAATCACAGACCAACTGAGAATAACAAATAATAACTCATTTATCTGCACTGTGGTGCTCCGAGGTTCATTACACACCAGAAAACATATGTTTTATGAGTTACAACATTAAGACAACTTTAAGCTGTGATCAGTCTAAAAGCTGGGTTAACCTCCCTCCTCCTCCTGAGCTGTGTCTGATGAACTCTCCTGCTGCTTCCAGCTCCTTCAGGCTGACCAGCGCCCAGTGTGATGAGCTGTTAGCTCGGATCAGGACCAGGATTTCTCTGATCAGCGTTCTGTTTCAGCTGTGAGCGCCTGTCCGTCTGTCTCCGCTGAGTGGCAGTTTCACTGAATCTAGCAAGTCACACGTGGGCTGAGATCTGTCTCACTACAGCGCTATGAAGCCACAACAAACAGATGTTACTGAGATTTAATGACAATAAACAGGCTGAGAGGATGCTGAGAGAACTACATCATGGAAAAAGGCTGAGATTGGTTTTAGACTTTCGCAGTAAGATGTCAGACACATTTCTTCCTTGACTTGAAGAGTTTGGTGTGACCATTTCTGATTCCACAACAGGTCATCAGGAGGAGGAATTTCTTGCTCTGGTGTTAATATGCATCTCTTCATTTCTATGTAGGACTTTGCATTAACTCTCTATGTAATTGATCTGTGCAAAAATAATATTATTTTTTGGACAGAACACAAATAGATTCTTACCACGGGAGCAGGAACATTAGATTGTCCTGAACACAAATTAAACAAATCAGAACTGTTAATCCCGTCCTTATAGGACATGTCAGTCATCTCTAATTGTAAGTGTTAAAATGTGCTCAAATGTTAGCATGCTACGATGCTAATGTTAGGATAGTATTGTGTTGCCTCAGCTGAGGCTGACTTTGATCCGTTGATGGGACTGTTTGTTATTATTTATATCAAACTGTACCAAGTTTTTCTGGGAGTTAGTCCAACAGCTCCGGAGTTTTTTCACTGCAGAGGGACCAGTGCCCTCCTCATCCACTGCTGTTACCGTAGCAACAGAGCAAAAACACCTTGAAATGATCAACAAAGAGCCAAACGCACCCACATTTCCCTGGATCAAGTGTGTGTGACTGTGTCCAGCTTGATTTCATGTATTCACTGTTCAAACAGGTGTGTGTTAAACTGCACATGAACACTGCATCCACATATATCTCCAGCCTTATTTTCAGCTCCTACCTGTAAAATGTGGCTGCCCAGGTGAGGCTCGAAGATGTCCGAGGCGACGACGCTGGGATTCCTCCTTCGCTGGGCCCCGATAGCTAAACACACACACGCACACACACAGAAACACACATGCACACACACACACAAGGAGAGAAAGAGCACAGGACAGGACAGAAGAAGACCGGTGAGACTCAGACACATTGATACGAGCAAAGCTCCCTTACACACACAGACACACACACACACACACACACACACACACACACACACACACACACACACACACACACATACACACACACACACACACACTCACGTTTATACAGCCTAGCGTGACAAACACACATGGCACAGGACAAGAGGAACCAGTGAGGTCAGCTCTGCAGAACATTCTGGAACAGTACGACATGTTAGCATTGTTAGCGCTTCTCATACAAAAGGTAATCTTGGGCGTGCCCCTCAGAGCAAGTCCTTTCATATTACACAGTTTAACATGAAGCACCCGAAATCATCTGAATAAAGATTTAATAAAAGAGAAATTCTGTCTTTAAACCTGCACCATATTTCAGAAAATAAATGACTTTCAGGTTCTAAAAGTGTCTGAATGTCTTCAGTAGATGTGTTCATCCTGCAGCAGTGAAACAGGCTGTAACAGCTGCAACATAATCCTTGATGGGTCAAAGGTCGTCCACTAAAAGTTCTTGTTGTTTCCACTGACAGGCTCAGATTGTTATTCTAAGTGTGTGACAACCTGACAGAAAGGATCCCTACAGAGATAGACCTTTTTGTTACAGAGGAAGATGATTGTTTTAACCACACACAGACGTTACATCGCTCTCTGCAGACACACCAGACTCCATTCAGAAAAACACTGATTTAAGCCATCAGAACACAAGTGTTGCTTGTTTACTTCTGCCCCTATCGTTTTTGATGTTTGTGTTACTGTGTCACTTTTCTTTTTCATTTGGTTCAGAGCCAACAAACCACACAATAACACAAAAAATAAAAAAACTATGGGTTACTGTTTGTGGTTAAAACAATCATCTTCCTCTGTAGCAAAAAGGTCTATCTCTGTAGGGATCCTTTCTGTCATGTTGTCACACACTTAGAATAACAATCTGAGCCTGTCAGTGGAGAAACGTTTGCTCCTGTTTGTCATTTAGCCCCCAAAATATTAAAACAATAAGGGTGCACGTTTTAAAATACCAGCATTATCTTTAAAATTAGTGCCTCTAAAACCACAAAGAGATGTTAGCTGATGTTTTTTTGATCACCCAAGTATTAAGACGCTCCAAGATGTCTCTAAACACAAATAACCCATGTAGAGATGAAACCTGAGGGACTGAAGACACCTGCTCCTCCGAGGTGGGCAGGTCTGAAGGATAACAATAAAGAACATTTAGACTTAGACTTAGACTCAACTTTAGTCTAAGTCTAAGTCTAAATGTTCTTTTTCTCCCTCTCTCATTTATTCTTTGTTTCTTGCTATCTTTTGTATTATTCTCCTCTTTGTATCCATCACTGTTCATCTTTGGGGAGAGAGAGAGACAGAGAGAGGAGAGAAAGAAAGAGAAAAATGGTTTATAGCGTTTTAAAAATTTCTCCCTGAGGGCAAAAACTGTGTCTAAAGAGAAAAACAGAAAGTACAACAGCCGGAGAGAGAGAAATGTGCCCTCAGGTTAAACTGTCTCTCGCTCTCTCGCTCCCAAAAGAAGACAACGAGGAAAGCAGAAAGTGCAGAGAGAGACGGGAAGAGATTTGAATTGTAAAAACTTTATCACCAGGAATCAATCACAGGCTGTAAAAATAGGTCACAAATTAAAAAAAGAGACGCCCAGCTCGGGGACACTGTTTCCACATTCAAAAGCAAACGGAAAACATTTCCATTTTTCTCCGTCTTATGTTCTTGTCTGTGTTTCTTTTCTCCCTTTGTTCATGTAACCTGTTGCTTATTCGTGCATCTGAATATAAAGAAAATTGTCTTGAAATTGTGATATTCAATAAAATGTTCGTGCCCTGCGGCGAGAGAAAAGACCAAAAGAAAACAGAAGAAAAGGTAACGTAAAGAAACAAACTGAGACAGAGTGTGAGTCAGGCAGTGAGACGGTCTCAGACAGTGAGACAGCTTTAAACAGAGGGGCATTAAAGCTCACTAAAAGAGAGATTTTTCTGCCCTGAGGTAATTTTCTCCTCTCCACACAACCTCCGTCCTCGTCTCCCAGCAGACCTCATTACACTGAATTTAAACACACACACACACACACACACACACACCCCTCCTGAAGTTGTTTTTGAGGGGGGGTAATGTAGCTGAATTAGGCTCAATTAATGATGTAAT
Organism: Semicossyphus pulcher; assembly: GCF_022749685.1. Lineage (NCBI taxonomy): Eukaryota > Metazoa > Chordata > Actinopteri > Labriformes > Labridae > Semicossyphus > Semicossyphus pulcher. Next base: position 1,377,565 of record NW_027211648.1, read on the forward strand.
GAAATGCCCTTGTGCACGAGAGACTTTAAAAAAGGGGGATGAGAGGAGTAAAGACAAAGGAGGAGTGATGGAGGACGGAGGGAATATAAATGTTGTGCTTTCAATCTGATAACCAAAAGTTTGACAAACTTTTTTTATAGTGAATAACGTTATCGAGGATTGATCACAATTACATAGTGTTAAGTTAAAGCAGCGAAAATAACTGCGGGGGCAGCAGAGGAGGAGGAGGAGCAGGTAGACAACCATGAAGAAGAGCTGGTGGCATGAGGACGGAAAGGAGGATGAAGATGTAAAAACAAGGAGGTGGGGAGGAAGGAGGAAAAAGAGGAGGTGAGGGAAGAAAGAGAAGAAGCAATACTCTAAAGAAAATACACCTGATGAAAGTTTTGTTTAAGATACAATCATTTTTTTCCAACCAGAAAGAGCTGTTATAAACTCTACTCAAAGCCACCAGACTCCATTGGGAAAAACATTAATTTAACCTCACAGAACACAGGAGCGGCTGTTCAACTGCTGCCTTCATCTTTTAGTTTGTTTGTGTTATTGTGTTGCTTTGGTGTAGTTCTGATCCAAAACCACATTTGTGGAACACACAATAAAACAAAAAACCTGAGCATTTGATTCACCGGTAGAGCAGCCATTCCCGTGTTCTGCTGGCTTAAATTACTGTTTTGGTCAATGGAGTCTGGTGGTTTTGAAGAGAGCGATGTAACGGCTGTTTTGGGGTAAAAACAAAACAAGCACAAACTGTTTCTACATTATTTGGGTTCTTTTGCCTCCAAGGATTAGGTTGCAGACATTACAGCCTGTTTCACTGCTGCACCATGTGTCTGTCATGTGACCTTTGACATTCCTGAGGAGAGTAAAGGAGGATGAGGAGGAAGATTAACTTATGATGGAGAATAACAATGACAACATCGTCCTCTCTTCCTCCCTGGTTTGGCTTCGCTTTGCTGGTAGTAAACAAAATTGTGTATGTGTGTGTGTGTTTCAGCTAGCCCCTCTAGCGATGCTCTGAGCGTTTAGCCATCTGTGTGTGTGTGTGTGTGTGTGTGTGTGTGTGTGTGTGTGTGTTCACGTTATTGTTGTTTGTCTACAGTGAGACCCCTGAATCCACAACACACACGCACACTCCTGGGAGATGTGGTTACAAACATGAACCTGAACCTGCAGGAACGAGTCCAAACGCATCAACACTAACTCATCCACACACTTCCTGTTCTGACAATAAAGAACTACAACATATTATGTAAAATTATTTAAGAGCCAAAAAATAAGCGGAGCAGGAGGGAGAGAGGGAGGGCTGGAGAAACAAGACAAAAAGGAGGAGGGCGGTGGGGGGAACGCTGGAGGCAATGACGAAGGATGAAGGAGGAAACACTATTTCAAAATAAAAGACCAAACTGTTGTTCAATATCTTTTTAAAAACAGAATTTGAAGCGAAGAAAATAACAGAATAAAAAGTAAACAAATAAAAGAAAGATGAAAGAAGAACCTGAGTTCTAGAAAGCGAGAGAAAGAGAGAACAAGTGGGATCTGTACTGTTACACAAATTGCCAATTCAATTAGCAGTAGGTGTAAGAACACTAGAGACGGAGGGAGGGAGGGGGGGGTAGCCATTTTGGCAAAATGTCAGAGTCAATTTATCAAGATCTAACAAAAGAGCTCAGGGATGAAGAGAGGAAAGAGAGGGGGGAGGACTGAAGGGAAGGTGAGGCAAAAAGAGGAAGTGAGGGATCGCAGAAGGAAGGAAACATCAATGGAAGGAAGAAGAGACAGAAGATAGAAAAAAAGGGCAGAGAGGGGCAAAATGAAACTGAAACTTTGAGTATTTTTTAAGCCTGGAGCCTATTTTGACATTTTTGGGGGTACAACAAAGTTTTTGCAGCAGTGAAACCGGCTGTAACAGCTGCAACATAATCCTTGATGGGTCAAAGGTCGTCCACTAAAAGTTCTTGTTGTTTCCACTGACAGGCTCAGATTGTTATTCTAAGTGTGTGACAACATGACAGAAAGGATCCCTACAGAGATAGACCTTTTTGTTACAGAGGAAGATGATTGTTTTAACCACACACAGACGTTACATCGCTCTCTGCACACACACCAGACTCCATTCATAAAAACAGTAATTTTACCTCACAGGACACACGAGTTTCTGTTCCACTGCTGCCTTAAATGGTTGGTTAGTTTGTTTTATTTTAGTGTTAAACTTAATATATTATGTAACACCAAAAATAAACTGATTAAGGCGGCGTGGACCAAAGACTGTATAAAAAGATGGCCGACATGACAGCTCCCCAAAGTGAAGCCAAACCCTCTCTGTCGCCCCCTGCTGCCTGGCTGCAGTATAGCTCATAAAGCCCGCCTCCTTCATGTTAACAGATGGGACATGAGTCAAACTATAAAATCAAAATACACGTCAAATACAGTTTCCTCCAACATGGTTTCTGTCATTATAGTTAGTTCTTATCATGCTGATTCATGTCCAAGTGTTCATTTTTCTGACACGTTTACTTTTAATTAGTTATTTGATGCTGTAAAAAGGGGGCGTAGCCCCATGATTGACAGCTCTGTTGACAAATGGGGCTCCTGCAGCGTTCTGTTCCCGAGTAGCAGAGTACAGGAGGAACGGCGAGAGGAGACGTAACTAACACTAACACTACAGTCATTGAACTTTCCATCAGCGTGAATATCTGCTTCAGACCGACACAAGAAGCTGTTCTGCTGCAGACTGAGCCCACCTGAGGGCTCCAACACGCCAAGGACACCTGAGGGCTCCAACACGCCAAGGACACCTGAGGGCTCCAACACAAGAAGCTGTTCTGCTGTTAAACACGCCGGTGTGCGGGATCCTTGCTGTTTTTTTTTGGTAAGTTAAGTGTGTGTTTTGGTTAGCGGAAGTGGCTACGGCCGCTGCACCCGCCAATCTCTACTGCGCAGACTCTGGCTCCAAATGACGTCACCATCGCAAGATGGCAGCGCCTATCACGTGGGCTGTTTTGGCATCACTTTCATACAATGGGAGCAGATGCAGACGCGTCGTCCATCTGTATATACAGTCATCGGCGTGGACCTGCAGCTCCTGTGTTCTGTGAGATCAAATCACTGTTTTTTTCAATGGAGTCTGGTGCCAACTATCCAAAAAGAATTCCAGGTGCTGTAGTGAATAATTTATCTCAGAGTATGGATATCAAACCAGGAACATGTTTCAGTCTGTTAGAAAGATTGATGAAATATAAGATGGATTGAGTTTCAGAGGCTAGACAGGAAGTGATGTCACCACGTCAGCTGTCTATACTCCGTTAAAAGACAAGGGAACGAATGATAGACGTAAAAGAGAAGATGTGTAGGGAGGTAATCACACACACACACACACACACGCACACACAGTCTCTAAAGGCTGGTTAAAAAGTCATCAGCAGTGGAGACATTAGTTTTAATAAGTATCTTTTTAAAGGCGTCTTTCAGCCACTTTAACTTTTCATGATCAGCTGTTTAATAATCCACGTTCTCTCTGATGTTCCTTCATCAAACTTTCACCGTCTGACTCGCCCTCTGCAGCCGACTCTCTCACAGATCCTCTCTCTGAACTCTAAAAAGATTGAATGAATAAATGGATGAATTAGAAGTTCATCATCACAGATCAAATTAGTAATAGTTATACAAAAAGCTGTTTGCGCTACAGCAGCGTTGTTCGGTGAAGCTCCGGGGGGCAGCTGCTGTAACGGGTATCTGAAGCTGACAGATTGGCGCTGTGTTGGGGTGTCACCGACATGCTGCTGCGGTGTGGACCTGCTGCACGCAACCACTTCTTTTCAGGACTCTTTCAGTCCAAACACTTCTCAGGAGGTTGTTTTACTGAACAGTATGCCACCGTCTCCTTAAAATGGACAATTACGAAAAGCTGTTCAAATGAAACGCCGCCAGCCTGGTGCGTGTCGCCAGGTATCCCAGCATGCATTAAGCAGCAAATGCGCCGCTTCATCCATCCATCCATCCTCTTCCACTTATCCGGGGCCGGGTCGCTGTGGCAGCAGGCTACGCCTAAGGTGACCCAGACGTCCCTCACCCCAGCAACGTTTTCCAGCTCCTCCTGGGGGATTCCGAGGTGTTCCCAGGCTAGTTGGGACATATAATCCCTCCCGCGAGCTCTGGGTCTGCTGCAGGGTTTCCTCCCAGTTGGACGTGCCCAGAAAACCTCCAAAGGGAGGCGCTCAGAAGGCATCCTGATCACCCTGAGTCCTTTCGAGGCAAAGGAGCAGCGGCTCTACTCCGAGCTCCTTACTCTGTCTCTGAGGCTGAGCCCCGACACCCTGCAGAGGAGCTCATTTCGGCAGCTTGTATCCCTGATCTCATTCTTTCGGTCACTACCCAAAGCTTGTGACCACAGGTGAGGGTTGGGACGTAGATCGACTACATCGCACCATGACAACGGCCGCATTACTGCTGATGCTGCACCGATCTGCCCGTCGTTTTGACCACGTCAGTTCGTCTAGCGCACACACGCAGAGCATCCAAGCGCTCGGCGGCTCCCGTAGCACATCCCTCCAGCAGGGAATCATTGACAGCCCAAGCAACCCAGTGACAGCCCACCACAACGGCAATCTGCCAGGTGCAGCTCCCCGATACAGCACCAGCTGCCCCCCGGAAAATGGTGTCTAAAACTTGAAACAGATTCTGAAGAGTACCTTGAAATATTTGTTCAAACGTACCTTGACTGTTAAAGTATATTTGAAAACTAAAGGGTTCCTTGAAACAGCTACCTTAATGGCGTACCTTGAAATGGATGCTAATCAGATGCTAACTTCTGCTTCTGTCACTCTGCATGATGACACCTATCTTTACATTCCTTCCTGCATCAGCGCTCTGCCTGTTTAACACTAAGGATCTTTGGTTGATATTAAAATGAAGCTTCCTGCTGCAGACTGAACGTGCA
>NW_027211648.1:1385000-1447500 GCF_022749685.1 Semicossyphus pulcher
TTGTTTGAGGCCCGCAGACTCGCAGACACGCAGACACGCAGACTCGCAGACTCGCAGACACGCACACCCGCAGACGCGCAGACTCGCAGACACGCAGACACGCAGACTTGCAGACTTGCAGACTTGCAGACTTGCAGACTTGCAGACACGCAGACACGCAGACTCGCAGACACGCAGACACGCAGACTCGCAGACTCGCAGACACGCAGACACGCAGACTCGCAGACTCGCAGACACGCAGACTTGCAGACTTGCAGACTTGCAGACTTGCAGACTCGCAGACACGCAGACACGCAGACTCGCAGACACGCAGACACGCAGACTCGCAGACTCGCAGACACGCAGACTCGCAGACACGCAGACACGCAGACTCGCAGACTCGCAGACAAGCAGACTCGCAGACTCGCAGACACGCAGACACGCAGACACGCAGACTCGCAGACACGCAGACTCGCAGACTCGCAGACTCGCAGATACGCAGACTCGCAGACACGCACACCCGCAGACCCGCAGACTCGCAGACTCGCAGACTCGCAGACACGCAGTCACGCAGACACGCAGACACGCAGACTTGCAGACTTGCAGACTCGCAGACACGCAGACACGCAGACTCGCAGACTCGCAGACACGCAGACTCGCAGACTCGCAGACACGCACACCCGCAGACCCGCAGACACGCAGACTCGCAGACTCGCAGACACGCAGTCACGCAGACTCGCAGACACGCAGACTTGCAGACTTGCAGACTCGCAGACACGCAGACACGCAGACACGCAGACTCGCAGACTCGCAGACACGCAGTCACGCAGACTCGCAGACACGCAGACACGCAGACTTGCAGACTTGCAGACTCGCAGACTCGCAGACACGCACACCCGCAGACACGCAGACTCGCAGACTCGCAGATACGCAGATACGCAGACTCGCAGTCACGCAGACTCGCAGACACGCAGACACGCACACCCACAGACTCGCAGACTCGCAGACACGCAGACTCGCAGACTGGCCTGGTGCTTCCGTAGGAAACACGTACAGGTGTGGGTCAGCGCCCTGTTTTTCTTGACCCCCCGACTGCTGACTGTACCTGTTTTAACATGAACTCCAGCTCAGGTAAGACCCATGATGCTCTTGTGATGCGTGAGGTTTGTTATTGATGGCTTTCTTGTCATTGTAACTGCCTGACGACGGTCTGAATGTCGTCTCACATCTGTTGATCCTTCAGAAGCTGCTGAGTGTCGGAGCTTCATCGTCACACTCGGGTCCTTCGGCTGTCTCGTGCACGCGTCGGACAGCATCGGCTGGTGACGCAGGTGAAGCGAGCAGACAGACCGCTGCTCTCCTCGGTGTTAATCTGCTGTTAATTTGTCTGGGCTGTAACATGAGACGGAGTGAGCTGCAGGAGTTTAGTGTGAAGCTGTTAGTCATTAATTTAACAGACACCGAGGTGAACGAGGCCACGTGTCTCCATTATTCTCTGTCACACTGTCACCACACATAATAACTGCACTGCAGGGCTCAGGCTGGCTCTGTGTGTGTGTGTGTGTGTGTGTGTGTGTGTGGAGGTTTTAATGTGTCTGTTTGAATATATTTAGATATTTTTAAAGCTGTTTACAATGAAAGCTGTGCTGTTGTGTCCATTTTTACCTTTTTATAACCACAAAAACTTTTTTAGACAGGAAGTTGAATCCTGCAGGAAAAAATATCTTGTTGTAACCCGTCGAGTTAAACGAGACCAGGACGAATTTCCCCCAAATAACTCGGACACATTTGGTTGTAACTTTGTGTGTTTCAGCTTCAATAGCAGCACTTAGCAGAGAGCTGCAGTCATCTTTTCACCTCGTTTCACCTCTAATTACAGCCCGATAACTGCACACACCGATCCTGAATCTGCTCGCTATCAGTCAGCGAAGGAAACTACCTCAGCAGTAAAAATTAATGAACTCTGACCACCTGACAAGAAGAAGACAGGAAGAGAAGGAGACAGGTGATGCAAGGAAACGGATGGATGGAGTAAGAAAAGAATAGGAGGGGGAAAGAGAGAGGAGAGTCTGTATTTTCATCCTCTGGTTTCATATCCTCCCTCCTTCCATCTCTCCGTCCTCAGCCGATTCCCATTTAAGCGTAATTAAGTTGCCAAGATGAACATTACGAGTCGGATGGGAAACGGCTGAATGCCACCGGTGATGGGAGGAGAGAGGGATCGGACGAGGAGAAGAAGAAGAGGAGAGAAAGGAGAGGCGAGGGATGGACAGACTGAGGCAGAGGAGGAGGAAGAGGTGGGTGTTAATTAATTAGAAGCCGTCAGGGTCCAAATCATCTTTTAGAAGTGGAGCTGGAGCGAGCAGGAAGTCACGGCGGTTAATAATAAACCTTCAGCGCTGATTTAGACACAAAGGTTTCAGACTGACTGTGAGTGTTTCATCGTCTGGTACAGGCCGAGGTCGGCCGTGACTGCTAAACAAAACACTGACGGTCCACCGATTTATTCATTCCTACAATTTCTGTGCATTGCAGCCATTGACTGTATTTAAAGATGGACGACGCGTCTCCTCCTCCTCTACTTGTATAAAAGTGGAGCTAAACCCCCCCGCAGCGGGCGCTGCCATCTTGCTCATCTGTATCCAGAGTGTGTGTAGGAGAGATCGGCTGGTGGAGCCTCAGTAGTGACGTCCCGCCTCTTCCTCTCCCCTGAACACACCTTAAAACAGCTGCTAAAAGGTACCTTATAACTTACTCTAAACGGTACCCTTAAGGATACCTTGAAACAGAAGGCTTTGGGAAACTTGAGTAAGGGTAAGTTGAAATGTAAAACCAACAAGTACAAGGAAGGAAACGTGCTGTGACTCTTTCTCAGACCGGTGCTGGCGTCTGACGTCGTGCTAACGTGAGGTCAAAAGTCAAACTCAAGTCTGAACGCTGCAAACAGTGTCTGAACCTGCCAGGTGTCTCCAACAGCAGCGAGTGTGCAGAGACTTACTGCAGTCCTTATCAGTGTCCAGTCCTTATCTGTTGGCCTGATCCACACACACACACACACACACACACACACACACACAAACTCAGAAGAACACACTTTATTAACTGCAGCACAATACCAGCCTGCAGGAGTGTGTGTTTGTGTTTGTGCTCTCAATTCAACCATTTCATTGGAAGTGAAGAAAACTGTGTGAGCGTGCACGAGTATGTGTGTGTGTGTGTGTGTTTGCGTGCGTGCACGCGTGTGTGTGTTTTCTGTTCTGTTCATCCTCCGGGGGTGAACAAAAAAAAAAAGGACAGAGTGAAGCTAAAAGCTCCGAGCCTCACCGGACAATTTAGCAGAAACTAAAGCTGACTTGTTTCACACTCGGCCTCAAAATACACACACACACACACACACACACACACACACACACACACACACACACACACACACACACACAGTTTATATCTGCAGTATGCTGAAACATCTCGGTGGAATGTCTATAACAGAGTATTTACATACAGAAGCCTGTCTTTGTAAAAGCCTTCCTGTTCACTTTGTAACAGCCGTCCTCTGTGTCTTCAGGTCTCACCTGTTTAGTGTCTGTTTTAAGGCACCATTAAGCATCTTTGCTCAGGTATATTTCAAGGTAGTCATCTGTTTAAGGCAGCACCTCGCATCTGTCAGCAGGTACCCGTAAGCATCAGTTTTAAGGTACTCGCTTCTTTTTTAAGGTACCCTTTAGGATTATTTAAGGTCCCCTCAACACCGGTTTAAGGGACTCTTAAGTGTCTGTTTCAACGTACCCCTTAAGTTCCTTTTCAATAGCTTATGTTGCTGTAAAGTTACCCCTTTATTATCTGCAAATTTTTCAAGGTAGTTTTTTGCATCTGTTTGAAGGGACTCTTAAGTGTCTATTTTAAGGTTTTATTTTAAGGTACCTGTTCTTGTTCCAAAGTACCTTTTAGGACCATTTTAAGTCCTAGGACTCTTAAGTCTGTCTGTTTCAATGTAGCCGTAAGCACCTGCTAAAGGGTACATTAGATTATTTTTAAGGAACTCTTTAGTGTCTTCTGCAAAGTACCATGTAGCATCTGTTTAAGGTCCCTCTAAGGGTCTGTTTTGAGGTACCCTTAACCATCTATTTTAAGGTACTCGCATCTGTTTCATGGTACTTATTATGTTCCTTTTTAATTTACTTATTTACTTTAATTTAGTATTGTTGTAAAGTTACCCCTTCAGTATCTGTTTCAGGGACCTTTAAGTGTCTGATTTAAGGTACCTTTCAGCGTCTTTTCTTAAGGTACTTTTTAGTGTCTTTTTAAGGTAGTCTTTAGATTTTCAGTCTTTCTGTCTCCAGGTGTCTGTAATCATCACTTTTATGGTACCCGTTACGGTTTCAAGGTACCCTTTAGGACAATTTTAAGGCCTCTCTGGACACTGGTTTAAGGGACTCTTAAGAGTCTGTCCCGATGTCGGGCCGGCTGTGGCTCAGTGGAGGACTCAGTCATCTGTCAGTTGGAAGTTTTGCTGCAGCCCACATGTCAAAGTTTCTTTGGGCAAGACAGTGAAATTGCTCCCCATCGGTGTGTGACTTTGCGTGAATGGTTAGCTAAATCCGGACTGGCACTTTGTGTAGCAGTCTCTACCGTCAGCGTGAAGGTGACATGTAGTGTAAAGGTGCTCAGGAACCATTTAGTGCCAGGGTGTGTTTCAAGTAACCCTTTAGTAGCTGTCTTTAGGTTCCCTTTACTGTTGGGATGTACCTTTTAGTCCCCTTTAAGGTGCTCTTTAGTGTCTGTGTTGGTTCCCCTTTGGTTTCAAGGTTACATTTTCTATTTATTTTAAGGTTCTATTTTCTCACCTGAGTTTCAGGTAAGACTTAATCCAACATTTGGTTTTCATTTTTAGCCGTCGCAGTTCTCCCCACCAAGGCCGTTTACAGTGGACGTATAAAACATTAGTTACAGCACTTTTCCGAAGCACTCCTGGTTCATTTGATGAATTAAAAGGTATAAATAGTTTTGGCAGGAGGCAGAGTTTTTGGCTGCTGCTGTTCAGTGATATCATTCAGTTCCAGGAAGTAAAAACCAGAGCTGAAAATAGATCCAGACATCTCAATGTCACAACGTTTATGGCGGAGGGGAGTCACTGCCAGAGCGGCTTTTACTGTTCGAAGGAGAGGAGGAGAGGGAGGACGCAGGGAAGAGGAGGAGGAGCAGGAACCCTCCGCTTCCTCAAAACACAGAAACTCAACATTTTCAGATCTCACAGGTTAACCCTTCGTCCAGCTCTTTGGGTTTCAGCTGAGTCATCTGCATAGAAGTGGAGTGACCATGTAGGACTGCAGGGTTAGTCTGCTGTTGTATGTCCTTTGACCGTAGACCACCCGTGTCGAGTGTGTTTTCAGGACAGGACGAGCAGAGAGGGACGCTTCCCGAGCGTCTCTATCAGCTGAGAGTGCTCCACTCTTCAGCCGAATGCTCTTCACTGTAGTGGACGTTTAACCTCCCCTCTCCTGCCCGGACGGCTCCGCACAGAGCGTAATAAGATGGATATTATCGCTGCGTCAAGAAGAGACGGACACTGAGACAGAGAGAGAGAGAGAGGAAGAGAGGGGGATGATGACAAACTGAAGCCCATACACGTCTGAGTCGAGTAGATTTGATGAAGATAATGAGGAGAGAGAAAGAAGAGTGATTTAAACGTGCTCTCTGTCGCTTAAACACACATTTATTACCCCCCCCCCCCTGTTTTTGGCTCCGAGACACAAAGATGAAGGTGTTCCCGCTTGAAGCGCAGCATCTTATGATCTTAAACAACATCACAGATGAACTCCGTTACTGCCGCCTTTGATTCCAGCTTTCCTACAATCTGCTGCCAGATTCCTGGAGAGGCCTTGTGCGTGTGTGTGTGTGTGTGTGTGTGTGTGTGTGTGTGTGTTTTCCTGTTAGCTTTGTTACACCGGCACTGTTGGCAAGAAAACGAGCATGGCAAGCTGATTAAAAGAACTAAGAAGCTGTAATGTATTCTAGTGAGCAGACGGGGGCTCTTAGAAAACTGAGAATCAAAGAAAATGTGTTGATTTTTATGAAATGGATTTGTTTTTGTTAACACACTTGTTTCAGAAGTGAAGGTCAGCATTAGAAGTCCTCGTCTTTCCTGGTTTGCCTCTTAGTACCAATGAAGGGATGTGTTAACCCGTGCACCAACCAGCTCCATGAAGAAAGAGACGGAACTTTCACATGTGGCTGCAGAGTCGAAGTGTCCACACGTAATTCACCTTTTTCAGCTTTCAGTTTTGAAGCAGAAAGAGCGAGCTAATGAGGAGGTTCTACTGAGCTGCATTGTGGGAAGTGTATTTTTTTGGTGTTTCTAACATCTCAAAGTGTCGGCTTGGTTACCGAGTAGGACTCCAGAGTTCCCACATCGTGCTAGTTTAAGCTGAAACATGACCAATGGGTCTTTAGAACAAGGTTATTAATTCTGTTCCAAACACACATCCAGGCTCTGAGAGACCTCTCCCTACGCCTTGTTTCTGCCTGTATTAACTGTGTGTTGTTTTGAGTGGGAGGGGACATTAATTTGGCGCTGCTCTGATTGGCTGTCTGGTCGCTTGGGCTCTGGGGGAGGTCGCAGACGCAGAAAAGCAGTAAACAAACATGGCAGCCACTTCAGAGGGACCAGTCGTGGGATCAGATCTGGTAGGACCGAACATGTCTGATCCCGAATCCGAAACAGGAACAGGCACCTTTAAATTCAGGCTTCAGTCTTGGGCTCAGATAGTTGGTATGAACTTTATGGAAATGTGCAGCAGATCGTTGCATTCAAAATCATTGATCCAAAATAAAAAGTGTGTCGCTTCTTTTTGCAAAAGAAAGATTAGCTGCTGTCCGCCACTTTTTGTCCGTTTGTAGATCATCAGTACGTTACGACGGCGCGTTACGGCCACGGTGGGAAAAAGAAACGGAGCCGGAGGAGAGGAGTAATATTCTGAGAAAAAACTTGAAAAGAGACGAGAACACGAGAGTGAAGTTGTAAATTTGGCAGAAAAATTATTTTACAGGAACCAGTTTGAGCAGCGACCCCCCCAAACAGCAGGTCGGGGGTCACGGCCCCCTCCCTCTGATTCACCTGTGTCTCTCCTCTGCCCTGTTGGCTCTGCTGCTCACACAGGTGTGCATGGCACAGAGCTCGCAGCAGATTTATTTTCTCTGCACACAAGAAGCAGACTTCATCGAGGAGAAAGACTGAGCGACCCTCTGCTGCAGAAACACATGTTTCTCTGCTCCCCGTTTGCCCCAGGGGCTACATCCCACATGAACCCTGGACGAGGTGAAAGTTCAACATTTAAGTGTATAAATATGGGAATGCAACTGCGGTCGTTAAAAGATGTTTAAATGGTGAAACAAAAGAAAGAATTATTGTTAATAATTAAGAAATGAAATGTTGGCACTCTGAGGTTTCGTGGTACAAATTCACTCACCTTTCTTTCTCCGTCTGTCGCTAATTCTTCCTCTCACTCCCATTCCCTCACTCTTTCATATCCTAAGGAAATTAATCACCTGCAGGCCCTCACACTTAACTACACTGCACCCCCCCCCCCCCCCACACACACACACACACACACACACACATACACACACACGCACACACACACTTTTGTGCAGGTGGCAGCGTGTGACGTTGACTAATGTGATGCTGGTTCAGACATGTTGGCGTTAATCGATTAGCACTGCAGCTCGACAGCATGGGCACACACTTAGACACACACACGCACACGCACACACACACACACACACACACACACACACTGGTGCCATGAAATCAAGGAAATGGAGGGAAGACCACAGAGAGAGAGAGAGGAGAGAGAGGAGAGAGAGAAGGACTTTCAGAAATAGGAGAGAAAATGTTTTTAAGAAATAGAAAAAGATTCTTTAAAGCATGATGAAACAAAAGCACCGACAGACAGACAGACAGACAGACAGACAGACAGGTGTGCAGACAGGTAGACAATAAAGTACAGAGGTAAATGGAAAAAGAACAACAGTAAAAACAGAGTGCAGCAGAGCGTCTGGAGAAACAGGTGGAGTTGCTGCGTTGCTGTACATGGAGCTGATATCTGCCGCCTGCATCACACTGAGATAAAACCTAAATAAGTAAATAACACACAAAACCATTTTTCAGCACAACACCATCTGATCTGTGTCACTGCTTCCTATCAGAGGAGCAGAAAGAATTATGATCCATCGATACCGAACCAGAGAGCGTCTCACACGGACTGTTAATGATTCAACACCACCGGTTACAACTTTTACATCACTTTTTTTAAAGGGTATTTTTTGTATTTTTAACCTGGGCCTTAATATTTACATATTTAAGGGGCTAAATGACGTATAGGTACTAAAAAGTTTGGTATCTTCCTCAGTAGACGTGTTCATCCTGCAGCAGTGAAACAGGCTGTAACGGCTGCAACCTAATCCTTGATGGGTCAAAGGTCGTCCACTAAAAGTTCTTGTTGTTTCCACTGACAGGCTCAGATTGTTATTCTAAGTGTGTGACAACATGACAGAAAGGATCCCTACAGAGATAGACCTTTTTGTTACAGAGGAAGATGATTGTTTTAACCACACACAGACGTTACATCGCTCTCTGCAAACACACCAGACTCCATTGACAAAAAACGTAATTTTACCTTGCAGAACACGGGAGTCTTTTGTCTACCGCTGCCTTGAATCTGTGGTCGGTTTGTGTTACTGTGTCACTTTGGTGTTTCCTATGGTTAGCTCAGATCCAACACAATCTTTGTGTAACATATAATAATTCAATAATACAAACAGATTGAAGCAGCAGCAGACCAGAGACTTGTTTGTTCTGTGAGCTAAAATTGCTGTTTTTGTCAATGGAGTCTGGTTGGTGTAGAAGAGAGCGATGTAACGTCTGTTTCTGGTTCAAATAAAAACATTTTATACTCAAACAAAAGCAAAACAAGCACTTTGATGTGGTGTGTAGGTATGTAATGAAGTAATTTTATATGTTCAGAACATTTGTGGATATTACTTCATCTTGCTGGTGGCGCCAGAGGAAAGGTCAGGAGGTCATAAGGAAGCATCCTCTGAGGACCAGGAATATTTTCTATCTTACTATCAGAGAAAAACATGCAAAGGATATCTTCATTGGCTCAAATGCAGCTATATATAGACAATGTGTGTGTGTGTGTGTGTGTGTGTGTGTGTGTGTGTGTGTGTGTGTGAGCTAAAGCAACAGATTGTCACCCACTAGGGAGCGTCATTAAAGAGACGGCTGTGATTAAACTGAGGGTGTGAGGGAGCGTCATTAACAACACTGTACTTTCAGCCGAATGTCGTTAACGAACAACACGTTACAGGAAGTGTCATAAAAATGGGAGCTTCAGGTTTACACGTTTCACGGCTCTCCGTCTGTTACCCCAAAACTCAGAGAGGAAGTAAGAGGTCAGCCGAGCATCATTTCAACTTAAGAGTCCATCTGTTCCAAGTCCTCTCCAAGTCTCTGTGCTGAGGAGGAGTTCAGCTTTTAAGCCCCAACACTGACACCCAACGTCAAAAGCATTGGTTAGCTACATAATGGAATAATCTCAGTTCATCCCTCGTTTATAGTTTATACTTTAACACCAACCTTGTTACTGTATATGTGTGTAAATGAGTTATTCTGTACAACATACAAATGTCCAATGCATCCTCATCTTCTTTCGTCAAACACAGATGCTTTGTCTTTTCTTTATCTGAACCAAAAACAGCTGTGACATCGCTCTCTTCAAAGCCACCAGACTTCATTGACAAAAACAGCAATTTTACCTCACAGAACACGAGTTTCTTGTTTACTTCTGCCACTGTTTTTAAATGTGTTTGTGTTACAAGCACCCCCTGTGTGCTGCATACAGCGAAAACTGCTGTATTTGTCAATGGAGTCTGGTTGGCGTATTAGGGAGCGATGTAACGGCTGTTTCTGGCTTTTGTTTGGTGAGGCACGTTGTAACATACCTTAAAGACACAATTTTATAGAGTAAGAGTTATTTGACAAATGTCCAACCTGTCTTCAAATACCAACACTGTCTGGAACTTTCCTTTTACATATTCACGAGGTAGCGTCTGCTGTCTTAAGATATGCTTCAGCATCTTTGTTCTCTTTTCTAGCACATGGTTAGCTTGAAACACTCTTGGTTAAGACGATGTAAGTTAAAATAACAACTCTATACTGACTTATTTTTACAAGGAACTCTCTCTTGTGTTGTTGGACCCATCCGTTGCTCCCCACCGCAACACCAAGTGGACTAAATTTGTCATTGTACTTCGTCCCCAGACTTCACATATGAAAGATGGCCGGAGCAGCTTCTCTGAGTGTCTACTCTCGCTGCAGATGGGTCCAAATGGGTTCGTCCGCTGTTTCAAGGCCCTCTTAAGAGTCTGTTATCTTCTGTTCCGGCTGTGGTTAAAGGGTCACGATGACGCAGGTGATTCATGGATTATAGTGCGTTACTTTTGCAGGTGTAAGTACGGACAATGAATGAAAACAGGGTGTGTCTCGGTGTATTGTTGTGGATTTAATTTGAATCATATTTAAATTGTAGAAATCACAGACACACAGACCGATAATAATACAAATGCTATGTGTTTAAACCCAACTGTGTGGATTTGGCGTACACGCGCGTGTGTGAGTGTGTATGTGCGTGTGCGTGTGTGTGTGTGTGTGTGTGTGTGATAAGCTATCTGTTACAGTAGAACTATGATGTATGGTTCTCATCCCGGCACTGAAACACAGCACTGATAGGAAACAAACACACACACACACACACACACACACACACACACACACACACTCACAGAACCGATGCAGAGGTCTGATAACTCTGCAATAAACTCTCACACACAGAAACTCACAAAGTACAACAATAGAGTGTTTTTATGTGTGTGTGTGTGTGTGTGTGTGTGTGTGTGTGTGTGTGTGTGTGTTGGTAGAGTGTGAGAGAACAAAAAGGGAAGTTAAACTTCAAACAGGAGCCTTGATGTTGATATCATTTAATAACATCAGGTCCTACACACACACACACACACACACACACACACACATGCACACATACAGACTGATAGTAATGCTGTAAGCATTGTAATTGTGTGCGTGTGTGTGTGTGTGTGTGTGTGTAACAACAGACTAAAACAG
The DNA here is from genome assembly GCF_022749685.1 of Semicossyphus pulcher. Classification (NCBI taxonomy): domain Eukaryota; kingdom Metazoa; phylum Chordata; class Actinopteri; order Labriformes; family Labridae; genus Semicossyphus; species Semicossyphus pulcher. Next base: position 1,396,159 of record NW_027211648.1, read on the forward strand.
AGATGTTAATGACATGTACATAAGTGTTCTGCCCCGCTACAACACACACACACACACACACACAAGCATCATTATCAGTCAGTCCTGTCTCTGAAATGCAGCTTTGTTGGTGTCATTTTGCGGCCGTGTGTGTGTGTGTGTGTGTGTGTGTGTGTGTGTGAGAGGCAGTAGTGATGCAACACTGAGACACGACTAAGAAATGATGATTTTATATCCACTAATATCGTGCTGATTTAAACTGATGGATCTGCTTCTCATCAGAAGAGAAATTTGAATTTGGCGACTTTAATATTTGGTTGTTAATGCTTTGCTTTACTTTAATCCGTTTATATATTCGTGAGGGAAGACGCTCTTTAAGTATGTGGTAAATCAGTAGGAGAACCAAACATAGTCGTGTCTGGTGTCATAACGTCACCTGCAGTCTCAAACAGCTCAGTTAGTCTCCCTCCTCCTCCTGAGCTGTGTCTGGATGAACTCTCCTGCTGTTAGCTGCTGTTAGCCGCTGTTAGCTGTTAGCTCGGATCAGTATCAAGATTTCTCTGATCGCCGTTCTGTTTCAGCTGTGGAGCGCCTGTCCATCTGTCTCCGCTGAGTGGCAGTTTCACTGTATCTAGCAAGTCACACGTGGGCTGAGATCTGTCTCACTACAGCGCTATGAAGCCAAAACAAACAGATGTTACAGAGATTTAATGACAATAAACAGGCTGAGAGGATGCTGAGAGAACTACATCAGGAGGCAGGGTTGGAAAGAGGCTGAGTTCATGCTTTGTCAGGTCTGTCTGCGAGACGACAAGAAAACTACTTTAAAATGCTTGTTTTTTGAATGGAGTTTGGTTAGAACATTTCTCATGCAAATTTATGAGAATATTGAAGCTGAAAAATGTATTGACAGCATCAATTTAATGACAATAAACAGGCAGAAAGGATGCAGCAATAACAACATCATGATGCAGGTTTGTATAAAGTTTGAGTTCATGCTTTGTCAGGTCTGTCTGCAAGACGACAAGAAAACTACTTTAAAATGCTTGTTTTTTGAATGGAGATTGGTTTTAGACTTTTGCAGGAAGATGTCAGACAAATTTCTTCCTTGAGTTGAACTTTTTCAACTTAATAAATACACAGATAAGAATCTGTGTTGCACAGTTTCCAGCTTTAGGGTCTCCTGTTGCCAATTTCTGCCTTTGCAAACTTCCCATCATTTCAGTACAATCTAATTTGTACATTATTTCAGAGCAGAGACAAAGTGTTTCCTCCTGTTCTTTAAAAGCCTGCTGTCCAGACTCCTGGTCGGTGACCCTTGACCCCACAAGCAAACAATCTTTAAAATGCTTGTTTTTTTGAATGGAGTTTTGTTCCAGACGTCTGCATTTTAATCTGCAATAATAATGCAGCTCCTACATTGTTTTTCCTGCTCATTGTGATGTACTTCCTTGAGTACCATTATACACTTAATATCCCTGAAACAGGCAAATATAATGTCCCGTCCTGAAGAGTAAGCACGCTGGTTTTGTGCAGGTTTGCACGTGGAAGCAGAATTCAGAGTCACTAAAACATCAGAGCAGTGAATAGAGCTTCATGATGCTATATGATCTTCACAAGCTTCTTCATTCTGAGAGAGTAAGGCTGAATATCCTCAGTGACATGATGTATATATGTGTTCAGACAACAAGAGCAACAAACATCATAAACCTGATTTAGCCTCGTCTTTGATTCAGCCGAGACTAAACATGGTGATACTTAAAAAAAGAAAAAGTTCTTCTTATCAACGTCCTCATCAAAGTCAATTTAGCTCCTGTTTTTTTCCTCCTTAAAAATATTAAAAAATCAATTAGTAAGAGTGCAGATCAAACACTTTGAGTGACAGGCAGCCGGCGACAAATTAATCAGCGTCCTGAGGGACAGATGGTTTCAAAATGAACTTTCTCCGCTTTCAGCCTCAAAGCAACATTTTTTTTTTCATCTTCACTGTGTTAATAAACACAAGAGAAGATTTGCAGTGTTGTCGTTAAGAAACAACAGCTGTAAGAAGTCCAGCAGCAGATTGTGTTTGAAAAGGACGACATGAAGGAGGCGACGACGGGGGTACGGGAAGTAAGAGGAAAGAAAACACGGCAGGGATTTTAAATAAAGGGAAGGTGATAGTGGAATAAGTTTGGAATAGAGAAGGAAGCGAGGCGGCAAGGATGGAAGAAGGGAATAAAGAACAGAAGAAGGACATTAGAGAGACAGGAAGTAGGATGCAGGAAGTGGAAGGGAGAACAATCAAGGAGAGAAATTAGGAAAGATTCAGAAGCAATTAAAAGAGTTAAAGGGAAGGAATCAAGGACAAAGGAAGCAAGAAAAGAAGGATGGAGGACATGAGAAGTGGGTGGAGTAAGATAGCTTCAAAAGGAGAGCGAGAGTTTATTTCCAGGAGCAGCATGGCAGTAATTTCAGATACTGTAAGTGTGTGTGTTCATGCTAATTAGCTGGCGCTAGCTGCGGCTGGAAAAACCCATAGACATGCTAATCAGATATATGGCTAACTGGCACTGGCAGGCAAAGAATTAATGTGTGTGTGTGTGTGTGTGTGTGTGTGTGTTTGTGTGTGTGTAAGCAAAGGTTTGTGTGTGTTTATGCAGCGAGTGAAGAGATTTAAAGGCTGTTTTTTTCTTATGAACAGATCTCAGATGTTCTCACATGAACATCGACATTTCTGACTTCCTGTCTGTGGCTCCTTTAGAACTACCTTTGTATAAAACATTTCCTAGCTACATATGATGTTTAAACTCAGGTGCATTGTGGTTTTTATCCAATAAGCAGCAGGAGTTGGTGCGTTTCTTGGGGACTATTTTCTGCGGCGCATTAATCCACACTTAAGGACTTTTTTAAAAGTTAGAAAAATATAAAATTAACAAACAGTCAGTGAAGGGGAAAGGAGTGTTTGGACTAAAGTAACTCAGGTCTGTGTGAGGGTGGGATGTTCCTGCAGGTACAGGTGAGACAATAAATAGCAATACAGAATAGAGTGGACAGCTTCAGCAGTGATTCCAGGTTTTCATCCACTTAACTGATTTAAGTCCTTAGCAGTGTTGGGGTAACGCGTTACAAAGTAATCCGTTAAAGTACTCAGATTACTCTTTTGTTGAAACGAGTAACGTAACGTGTTAGTTCTGCAATTCAAGTAATCTGTTATTTAGTTACTTCTTCATGAACAGTAATCTGTTACTGGAAAGTAAATCGCTGTATTTCTCTTTAACTTTTGTCTCCACAGAAACAGAAACTCCCTGAAGCTCTGTTTCTGTTTCTCTCCTCCTTCTTGGCAGGTCGCTGCGCACCAGCAGAAGGTAAACACAGCTGTGTCAGTGCACATGTGTAGCTAGCTAACTCAGCTAACAACATGACGGTGAAATGTAAGCTGTGTCTGGAGGAGAAGTGCTCGTCAGCTGTGAAGAGCTCAGCTTCAAACGTGAAGAAGCATCTGCAGCTAAACACAGCTCCACAACACTGGTGGGACTAAGAGCCTGTGTTGTATTGTTGTCATGGAAACAGCTGGGCCTAATACTGTATGCCTCTGCCCAGTTCACTGTCAGAATGTGAGCATCATAAAGAGCTGTAAAGGTTATACTGCGTCTGTCAGTCCTGTTATCAGGCTGCAGAGTTACAGATTATGGGCCGTAAACGAGGCGACGCAGAGACGGTAGAGTCGATACATTCAGAGGTAGACGTACAGCAGGCGACACGGCGTCCTGATGATATAACACACATGTGGAACGAGTCACAGAGGAGGTTCATTTTTGGTAACACAAAGGTAATCTAACACGTTAGTTTTCTCAGAAGGGAACGCAGGCCACAAAATGACTATATCCATAAACCTGTGTGCTGAAGAAAAGCGATGTTATGTGCAACAGATCACATAAAAAGTTGATGCAAGGAGGATTAAGTTTAGATAATCAGACACAGTTCATAAAGAAGGTGGTGAAAGTTATCGAGCTGTCTGAGCCTCCTGATGATGTCACGAGTCCAGACATGGCGGCATTTGATTTTACGATATTTTGGAAGATTGAAATATTCGCAGGCTGTTTTTTTGCTTCTCTTTAGGTCTGAACTCAGCGCTAATCTCTCATACTCTCATAATCTCGCATACTTAAACCAACATGTTTAGAAAAGGCAAAGAATGCAAAGACACAAAGTGGGTTTTTCTGCAAACTGAATCCTTTCTTCTTCATTAAAAATGAGTTTCACCTCAATCAACCCCTAAATGATGAATAAAGTGACAGAACGAAACAAGTGCACAACATTTGATGAACCTTTTTAATCCTATTTAAGAGGTTCAAACTCAAACACAGCAAAGATCTGTGCCGTGCTATTGCAGGTCTGAAGATGAGATAGAGGGAGCGATGGAAGCATAAAGATGGACGTGATAGAGGGATAAAAATGGAGGCTAGAGGAATGAAAGCATAAAGATGGAAACAGATGAAGGATGGGGATGAGACGGAAGGACGGAGATGGAGACAGAGATAGTGATGGAGGGATGGGAGGAGGAGGAAGAGGAGGAGGAGTGTTTCAGAGAGCAGTTATGAGTGTTATTAAGAAATGGCTCGGCTGCTAACGGAGCGTTCAAATGGCGGTACAGCTGAACGCTTCACGGCCCAGCAAACACAAGCTCCACTGCCCTCTCTCTCTCCTCCTCCTGTTGATCCAATGCTCGCTCTCTTTTTCTGATTCCTTTACCTCCCTCTCTCTCTCTCAATGTCCTCCAACTCTCCCCTGTTACATTTTAAATGGTAGAAATCCATTCAATCCATTGGATTCGACGAGAGTGCAGCAGTCTGTCTGTGTTCTCACAGCCTGCACATCGCGGCTTTGTGAGGGTATTTATGTATCTCTATACTTTTATATCTTTTCTGTGTGTGAGTGTGTGTGTGTGTGTGTGTGTGTGTGTGTGTGTGTGTGACAGGAAGTAAACAAGGTAATGACAGTAGAAGGCAGGGGTCTTGCAGACTATAGTTAAATATCTGTAAGAAGTCGGTGAGCCGACGTGAACGCAGTATGTAATTTTAGCAAAGCATCTTTTTAACAATCAATGTTGATAAAAGAAGCAGTCGTGCAACCTTTCTGTGCTTTCATGTTGGCTAATAACGGCCCCGTACTGTTATTTGTAGTGTTTTTGTCTAATATTATGTTGTTAGTAAAGTAAAAAAAACAAAACTTGCTGCCATCAAATGTTGGGCAGGAATAAGTACACGCATGTGCAGAACGGATCGGGCAGCCGGGACGGATCGGCTGCTGACAAAGTCAGACTGTGTTGACGTGCATGTGTGAAAGGTTCTAATGAGACACGGATGACACACATTCACGCTTGGCGACATGGGGCGTGCATGAGATGCTGTCTTGAGTCAGTCAAAAGTCCATTCCTAAAACATTTTAAGAGCTCGTCTCCTCTAAAGGACCGACCTTCAAGCATGAAGTCAGACTGTTTGCACATCTGCACAAAACAATGTGGTGATTTCAGCATCCTTTCAATCTGCTGAGTGCAATTCAATCCAAACTGAATGTGTGTTATGTCCACACGTTAAATGTTTGAATCCCAATTAGACTCATGGCTTTTCTCACGGCTTCGTTAATTGTGCCGGCCAACGGGACGTTGTTTGTAGTTAATTTTCCTCTGCAGCACAATCCTGGACAATTCATTACTCCGGAGTCTGTGAACACATTCAGATTTTACATTAAATTAAGCTGCTTTTTCTGGTCGCTTCACTCGGGAATCGCTTCTCTCTCAACCTTTTAAGGCCTTTCTGCTCTCTACTTCAGTTAAAGTCACATTTACAGGCCTTTATAGTGGTTTTTATCATGTCTAGAGTGTATATTGTGTCCCCCTCCCACTATTGGCACATACACAGTTTCCATGGTAACTATATTTCTATATCTATTGGAGGGTATTCTCCAGATAGCAGGAGAATTTGATGGGTAAATCTCCACATCCCTTCCTACTCCCTCAACCCCCATCCAGTCCAATCATGTGTATTGGCAATCGGTGCTGCAGCTCCTTAAAAAGCTCCTTATTCCCCAGTTTGTTCTGACATTTTGATTCACGATCAGCTGAAGGAGGAGGAGGGAAAATAATTAAAAAATAAAAAACACCCTTTGAGACAAACTCAGGCCGCTTAACTAATTACCAACATATATCACCGCTGGCTCCGACAAGCCAATTACACCTGATTGGAAATACTTTACTTTGTTCAACACAAGCTTTTCATGTCGGTTTTAATTCAGTGTCAAAGCCTGCCTTTCTGAATATTAGAGTGGATGATTGACTGCTGAGGGCCCTACAGTGTACAGTGCGTAAGCCAATAAAGCTCCATTTGTCTGGTATGGAGGGAAAGCCGGATAAACAGATTAGAAAAGGACATTAGATGTATAACAGGGTTAGTAAGGACATCAGCTCTAATGGGCAAACGTCCTTCACAAGAGTCTCACTGTGATTAATACGAAGTGATACCAATGAATGTGGGGTTTCCTGGAAACAGAAAATGACAGGGCTGATGGGAAAGAAGGTTGCGTTAATAAAACAAACAAAGACGGTTTGTGTACACTGAATATAAACAGTGTTTGATTCTTCACATTGTGTATCCTCAGTTAGAAATCAAAGACTCTAAAGACTCGTTACTGATCCCTGATACCACCTACAGACACCTAAAGCCCTCTCAACGGCCCACAGAAACCCATCAAAACAAGAACCCTCTTAAGAAGACCTCTTAAAGGCCACCCTCCTCAGATTCTTTGTGCTGCATTAAAGCCACCAAAATTCCCTATAAACACCAACTAACCCAACTGAAAAATTCCTACAACTGAGCATCACCTGTGAGTAATCCGTTCCTTCGAAGACACCTGGAACCCTTTATTTTTTGTACATGACACCATCAACCAGGAAAAGGCCACAAGAAACAAACATCCCTGTAAACACCTGGAAACATCAGGAAAACACTTTGAACTACCTTAAACAAGCTTGAAACCCTCTGTGAACGCTTCAAACACACATAAAAAACATAAAAAACATACAGTAACTTGAATTAACAAAGAAGTAACAAAGAACCCTACAACCCTCTAATACCAACCTAAATTACCTGCAAACAGCCCTGTAAGACCCTGAGACTTTCCATGCTTAAACCTTTGAATGACTATTACACCCCTAAATCCCAAGCCAAGAACCACCTGATAAAACAGGTGACAATCCTTCAAACAATCCTTGAACCCATGAAACCATCTCCGGGGCAGTTGTGGCTCAGAGGTAGAGTCGGTTGTGCTCCAATCGGAGGGTGGTTCGATCCCCAGCTCCTCTACATGCTGAAGTATCTTTGGGTAAGATACTGAACCCCAAATGGCTCCCGGAGGTATAGCCTATGGTGTATGAATGTGTGCGTGAAAGGGTGAATGCTGACATAGTGGAAAGTGCCTTGAGTGGTCAGAAGTCAGAAGACTATATAAGGCTATAGAAGTCTTTTTAACCGTTTACCATGCAAGTCCTGAAAGGACCTGAAATGCCCCAGAGAAGCTCTGGAACTGCCTTGACCTTCGTGATTCTATTTGACCTGCGACCAGGCCTACAATTGGCCCAGACACATTCCTGCAAACTCTTTCGTCTAGCCAATCACAAAGCTCTAATCTGAACACTTTCTCAGTCATATCATTGTGAACAGAAAGTAGTATTCTGTAGGTCCTCAATGACTTCTATAGATTGGTAAAAACCCAGAGAGTCCCCTTAAAACCACCTGGATCTATTTGGAAAAAGACTTGAATCCATTGAAACCATCTCTCCCTTTAATGCTGTGAAGAAGCTATGGAATCACCTTGACTTCCCCCAGACATGTGACAAGGTATGTTGTGTAACATCAAAGACCCCTAGAACTTTCTTAAACACACCTGAGGGGAAAAAGGACCTGAAATGCCCTGAAGAAGAATTGGAATCACCTTGACCACCATCGAGCTTTCTCAGTCACATCACTGTGAACAGAAAGACTGTAGGTCTTTAATGATCGTATATCGTAAGAACCTTGGAAAACAGAACTGGTTAACTTCATTAAGCAACACCTACGACCTATCAAAGCCCCTTTGAACTTTCTTAAACACACTGAAAATACCTGCAAAGAGTCCACATTGGCTTAAATCTCCTCTGTCCATTTAGATTCCTATAACCCCTGCAAGAACCCGGGGATTCCCCTACAACCACCTGGATCTATTTGGAAACACACCTTGAATCCATTGAAACCGTCTCCATCTGCAGGTCCTCAAACACCCCTTAAATGACCTGAAATTCCCTGAAGAAGCTCTGGACTCAGCTTGACCACCTCCAGACATGTGACCAGGTAAGTTGCCGACAATTGGTCAGACAGAGAGTTGCAATGTGTAAGGACAACATGAATTGATCAAAGTTTGTTCTAACTGAAACAACAGACAGCCGACTGATTCTCAGCGACGACTGCGGAGGAAAATCAGAACTCAGCTGTGTACAAATCCATGTAGACACTCAGCGAGACAAAAACATGTCATTTTATATGCAAACCCGCAGAGAGAATCACAGCCTGATTCAATAAGTGAACGTGTCTCAGTCTCTCTGTGAGCTTCCCCGTGTTCTCGCTAATTGTAGCGTCTTTCAGGGGGTAAACAGAAACAAGCAACTATATTTTCTGTCATTACAACACATTGTTGGACAACAAGACTTCCCGGAGCTGTTTTGTGTTTGCCAACAAAATACAGAAAAAAAAGATAGAGGAGGGAAAAGGAAGGTGTTCGAGTAATTGTTTCCATGGTGATTATTTTTTCCTCTTTGGTGTGCGAGTGTGTGACAGCATGCAGGACGAGAGAGAGGGAGGGGGAACAAGAAGAGATGAACGAAACACCCGGCAGCCACGTCGCCAGCCGAAAGCAATTTCCTCGTCTAAATTTAGTTATGCAAAGCCTATGGGCATCATCAGCATTTGGTAATTAGTTTTATAATTACTGCTGTTTCCCTCTCCCTCTGTCATTCCATTTTTCTTTACACTGCGACTGGGGAATCAAAACATCTCACACTCGCAGCTGGCCAAATTACTCTCCGTTTATTAAGTGCGAGCATGCACTGCGAGCGGTTTAACCGGCGGACAGAGCGGCATCTCAGAGCGGGGCTTAGCTGGGGGCCGACAGCAGCGCCACAGGTTTCTACAGTTTCTACAGCACGAGTAATGTTTGACAAGTTTATTAAGTGAAGAAGCAGCAGCAGACCCGCTCGTCCTTTCTTACGTTCAAGACGAGATCTGTGGGTGAAAGACTGAAGTGATTACAACGTTGATAGGGGGTCTTTGGGAAGGAAGTAATAATTATCTTCCAATGTGTTCATGTTGTGGTCCAAATAATGGACGCTCTGCTTTTCATATGCTTCCGTTCAGTCACACTGTGCTTTAGTTTAGGACCGCAGCAGTCATGTTGTTGTTATCAGACATCAGTGGGAAGACGATCCTGCTGTTAAATGACGGCTAACCTGAATTAAACAGCTGGAGGGAGATCAGGGCGGTTAGCTTACAGAAAGACACATCAGGCAGTTAGCCGGAGAGTGCTTCATGATCTGCCAGAGCAAATATGCATCAAGGAAAGTCACACAGACAGTTAGTGTCAGATGAAAAGCTTCTAAGTCAAATTGTTATGTTTGTAATTATCTGAAAAGTTTTAAGACAACGTGAGCTTTATGCATCTTCCAACCAGCACCGAGCTGATCTGACGTAACGAGGGGCGTCTTTCGCCTGCTGCTCAGGACCTGAAAGGACCTGAGGGAACAGATCTGGAACTTATCTCACAGCAAAACCATGAGCAGGCACAGGACAAGCAACATATACTCAGTTATTGTCAAATGTGTTCTTATCTTCTGTCATCGAATACCTAAACTTAAATACAACAAAAGAAATGTGCTGCACAGACGCGCGAGGTAGAATCTGTTTAGGGTCTGGTTCAAAGTACCCTCCGGTGTGCTGTCAGATCTGTTTTCCTCCTTTCATAACGTGGTTAAAGTAAAACAACAATCTGTTTGGTTACGTTTAGGCACCAAACTACTGGTAACATTAAGAAACAACCTCATGTGACTCAAAATAATTACTTAGCGTGGCTTTTTGTTGATTTAAACCCTGCGTTGTCTTACCCATCTATCAGCCCTGACTGCCACCCCAACCCGACTACATGTGTTGTTCTACTACCTCACCTCCTTCAGCCTCAGGTAAGACCTCCAAACCGGATCATGATAACTAAATATTGGTTATTTTGGGATTATAGTGTATTACTATTATAGGTATAAGAGTGACCAGTAAATCAAGACAGCCTTGTACAGGTGATTCAATGATGTGCTCTGCCTAATTAGATCCTCGTGATACTTATACCCCTTTCCCACTGAAATTAGCGCGTTAACCAGGTTTTTCAGACCCGGGAAGACCCACTTATAGATACCGATTGTCTATTTTCCCATTGCCAGTGAAGAATCCTCCTGTCGGTCTCTTTTCTGCTGCGTCACCGTCTGACATCACAAATGCGCCGGTCTGTTTATCAAACTCGGTGCCGACATATTTGGAACGATGTTCGAGCGCTGCTCGGACGGAGAAGGGCGGAATTTTTGGCTGAGATGACGAGGAGTTGCAGAAGTGACGAGGAGATTAGCGTGTCGATATGGGTTTTGTGTTCCCATCAATGCCGGAGTCGAGGCGATAGTTACCTGGGTCTACTGCAGAGTCGTTGACCCGGATCTGAATGCTGATTGTAACCTTTCCTACAAAGCGAAGAAGCCGGGTGTTAGCGGGTTTTTGACCAGTGGGAAAAGTGCTTTACATTGAATGAACAGTATTTGCTGCTCCGTTGCAACATTTGTGGGTTCAAGCAATGTTTGTCCACACAACATTTCCACCACTGAACCAAAGTTTTATGTCTTCAATTTAAGACATTTTCAAATCGAGCTCAACTAAAAACAGAGCACATGCTCCCTGGTTACAAATATGTAAACCGCATTTCAGACGGCCATGATTTAGTCATTATTTTAACTGTGTTAGCTTAAAACCTCCAGTCCCTCCTGAAAACATCAGCAAAGCACCAGGATTGTGTAGGTCGGCCTTGCAGAGTACCTAACCTGCGTCCCGTCTTCACCTGCTCTCAGTCTGCCTTTGAAACGAGCCCGGTGCAGTCCAGCGTGGCGACAGTGAATCACAGCCGGGCTGCGGGCTGGGTGGGGGGTTGGGAGGAGTTTGATGTGAGTGCTGTGTTTATCCGGGTGTCGGGGTCACTGTGTTCCCTCAGTATAATGGAGGAAGCCATTAGCCCAGCCAGCAGGCCGCATCATAAAAACGTCAGCTGGTACAAAGAGACGAGATGGATCATAACGAGACGAGGCTCCCGCTGCTCTCGCTCTCCGTCTCTCTGCCTCTCTCTCTCAGCCTCACTGATAGCCTCTGTCTCTCTAATTGACTGTCTCGTTTATTTCTCTCTCTTTCTCTCCCGTCTCGTCTTTATCCCTCTCATTTTTCTACTCACTCTCTCTCCTCTGATGCTCCTCGTTCTCTCTCTCTCTCAGAGCTTACAGTCTCACTAAGCAGGAGGTTGATTTTGTGTAAAGCGGCAGTCTGGCTGTATGTAATGCTAAGTGGATTGGAACACACACACACAGTTAGAAACACACTTTTTACAGCCCAAAGTGTTAAATAACAGAGTGAGTGTAGCTGATGTTTCATAACATGATGTCTGACATGCTGCTGCTTCTTTTAGACATAAACTGTTTGTTGTTTTTGTGGCGTTTGACCTCTTAATATCACACGACACCACCCTGAGGTGCACACAGCTGGTTAACCTCCCTCCTCCTCCTGAGCTGTGTCTGGATGAACTCTCCTGCTGCTTCCAGCTCCTTGAGGCTGACCAGCGCCCAGTGTGATGAGCTGTGTGCTCGGATCAGGCTTTCTGTTTCAGCTGTGGAGCGCCTGTCCGTCCTGAGTGGCAGTTTCACTGTATCTAGCAAGTCACACGAGGGCTGAGATCTGTCTTACTACAGCGCTATGAAGCCAAAACAAACAGATGTTACTGAGATTTACTGACAATAAACAGGCTGAAATAACTACATCAGGATGCAGGTTAGTAAAGAGGCTGAGTTCATGCTTTGTCAGGTCTGTCTGCAAGACGACAAGAAAACTACTCTTAAATTGCTTGTTTTCTGAATGGAGTTTGGTTTGATAATTTCTGATGCAACCTTAGTAGAATATTAATGCTGAAAGATTTCTTGACACAGCTTCAATTAATGCAAAAAACAGGCTGAAAGGATGCCGAAATAATGATATCATAATGCAGGTTTGTTAAAAGTCTGAATTCACGCTTTGTCATGTCTGTCTGCAGAACGACAAGAAAACGAATCTTAAAATGCTCGTTTTTTGAATGGAGTTTGGTCTGTCAACACTGCAACACCAAAAACTTATGCTTTAGGAATTCTGTTTACATTCGGATAAACTTCATAATCAGTAACTGGTTCTTAGAGGTGGCACAGAAGAAATATTTCCACATGTAAAATGACCCTGAACACACACACACACACGTCATGCTACATCCCGCCTCCCGCCTCCTGAGCTCCTGTACTGAGCCATAAATACGTTTGTGGGTTATAAAAATGCCATAATTTATATTTTAATAACCGAGAGAGACGATGTTTATACAGAAGGTAAAGCAGCAGATATATGGATGACATCCAGCGTGTGTGTGTGTGTGCGTGTGTGTGTTCACAACATGTGTATCAGTTTACATCTATGCAGGGAGACGTGTGTGTTCTTAACATATATATGTGTGTAGTTTGGAGAGTAAAGTACGTGTAAAACTTGTGTGTGTGTTTGTTTATGGGAGTACAGTGAGGCGGTGTGTGTGTGTGTGTGTGTGTGTGTGTGTGTGTGTGTCTTGATTGTAGACTGGCTCATGAAGTGTGGCATTTTGGTGTCTGCTGCTCTCTGCATGCATAATGAATAGCCAGGTGTCGAAGAGGGTCACACACACACACACACACACACACACACACACACACACACACACAGACGCACAGACGCACAGACGATGCAGACTGTCAGAGAGACACACAGAAACCGAAACACACACACTGTATGCACATGTGCAACCACACACACACAGTCGTAAATTCACACATAAACACACCGACATTCAGTCACACACTAAAATGGTGAGCGGTCAGTCGTATAAACACACACACACACACACACACACACACACACACACACACAGGCCGGGTGTCAGGATGCTCCAAAGGTCATGGTTGTTTGTGTGGCGTCCTGCAGCAGATGTGGAGACTCTCTGACAGGAAGTCAAAACCTCCAACACTAAACTGTAGAAGAGCAACTGATGGGTCAATTACTGCAAAGGTCAACAGGCGAGGAGGAGGAGAGGATGGATGGAGGAGGATGGGAGGAAGAAGGGAGGAGGAGGAGGAGAAAGGGAAAGTAGGATATGAGGAGACCATAAGGATGAAGAGGAGGAAAGGAGGTGGAGGAGGTAAAGGACGGGGAGGAGAATATCGACGACTGGAGAAGGGTGGGGGAGGATGAGGAAGAGGTAAGGAAGGGTAGGAGGGTCCGTGAAAACACGGGATGGAAGATGGGAGACAAAAGGTGAAGTAGGACGAGGAGGAGTAAGAGGAGGAGAAGATGGTGAGGAGAAGCAGGAAAGTAGGATATTCGGAGAAGATGTGTGGGAAGAGGAAAACAGGAAGAGGAGGTGTGAGAGAGGAAGTTACAAAGAGGAAGGGCGGAAGAGGACTTGGAAGAAGAAGGGAGGAGGGGGTGAGGGGAAAGATTGAGAGGGGAGAGGTACAGCAGGATATTGGGAGAACATAAGGAGGAAGAGGAGGGAGAAGATAAGGTAGGTGGAGGAGGTAAAAAAACAGGGAGGAGAGAAGGAACAGGAGAGTATCGACGACTGGAGAAGGGTGGGTGGATGTGGAAGAGGTGAAAAGGAGAGGGAGGAGAGGAAAGGAGGGGAGTGGAGGAGGAAGTTATACGACTGAGATGAAGGAGGTTTGAAGAAACAAGGAGGAAGGAGAGAAGGAGGTAAGGAAGGTAAGGGGGGAGGAGAAAGTCATGAAGAGGAGGAGAGAAGGAGGAGAAGATGTTGAGAAGAAAGGGAAAGTAGGATATTGTAAGGATGAAGACGAGTACGTGAAGGAGAGAGAGACAGAGAGAGAGAGAGAGAGAGAGAGAGAGAGACCTCAGTAAGAGGTAAGGAGGAGAGATGGAGAGGACAACACAATAAATGTGGATTCTCAGGGGGTCAAACAGAAACAGAATATGGAGTCATCAGTACAGATACCACACACACACACGCACACACACACACACACGCACACACACACACACGCACACACACACACACACGCACACACACACACACTCACACAGCCATCTTCATTACCTGAACCGATGCAGAGCAGCTACACAGAGGCCAAAATCAATAACTCACTGCTGTACTGAACACTGCACACACACACACACACACACACACACACACACACACACACACGTGCGCGCAGTAACGCACAAAACAATTACAAAGGAAAAAGTCACACAGGCATGGACACACACAGACACACACACACACACACACACACACACACACACAGTATTCTGTAGGAGGATATTCATTCATTAGAGTCAGTCAATAGGAGAGAGAAGACAACCTTTACACACACACTTACACACTTACACACTAGCAAGAAGAGTGTGTATCATGTACTGTACATGTGTGTTTAGGTGTGTGCGTGTGTGTGTGTGTGTTGGTAAAAGGGACAATCTGATTAAATTGCATTTCCTCTCTGTGTTGTGTGTTTCTTTGTGTGTGTGTGCATGAGATTTTCATACACAAGGTGAGAGCGGCCTCACCTTGCTGTGTGTGTGTGTGTGTGTGTGTGCGTGTGTGTGTGTGTGTGCGCGTGTGTGTTTCAGACCTTCACATTGAGGTAATTTCAGCCTGATCGTTGTGTCGTGTTCATAATGTTTAACGTAAAGCCAGGGCAGAAGTGTCTAAAACATGCATTCTCTCTAACGGCCAGCAGGGGGCAAAACGAAGTGATTATATGGAACCAGATGAGAAAGTGCTCCTCCTCCTCTCCTGATGTATTCCCTCAGTAAACATGTTCCTAATGACTTTATGGTCTCAGTCTCTAGTTTCAAGTCTTCTTCAACACAGCATGATGTTCATTTAGTCACTGATGCTCCCGTTTACACAGACCAGAAAGAGGGGAGGCGTTAGGGCGGGGCTACCTGTGATTGACAGGTCGTTACCACAGCAACCTGAAAAATATTTTCCAGTCCAAATATGGTCACTTCCGGCTCCAAAAACCAAGATGGAGCCGGCCAAAATGTCAAATGTGAGGCTTCAAAACTGAAGCCAACGAACCGATGAGATGTGCCGCTATGGCCACGCCCACTTCCTATATATGGTCAATGACAGGTTTGGTCTAACAATTTTCAAAGGTCTGATATAACAAGTACGGACCTGGCCTGTGTTTCAGGTGTATAAATATGAGACGCACGTTAACGAGGATTAACAAGCTGTTGGCAGCCAATCAGAGATCAGTGTTTTTCAAAATAAGAGCATATTTTTGTCTATTGATTAAAATTATATTAAACATAGTGTGTGTGTTTGGGTTTAAGTCTGAAATGGGACGTGACTCTGAAAGACTCCAGCACACACACATTTTCTCTCTCCACACACACACACACACACACACACACACACACACACACACTTGGTGTATACGTTTCTTCTCTGTTCATTAAAATGCATGTGCCTCTTCAAAGCGCTGACGACAATGATGCCATCTGCTGTTGTGTGGTGAGAGTATGTGCACACACAAACACACATTCGCAGACATGTGTAGAAATGCACGCACACACATTATTGCACCGCCACAAACACATAGACATTTCCTTTTATTCACACATTCACAAGTAGTGAACTACAACCTTGTTCTTGTACACATTACAGCTTTGCATGCAGGTTAACATCCTGGTTGTAGTCCTTATAAACACACACACACACACACACACACACACACACACACGCACCACCAGAAATTTAAGGCAATTTGCTTTCATCTGCGGGTCATTCCTACAGGCCCAAACGTCCCTTTTAAAAGCGAGCACTCCTCTTCTCCTCTTAAGTGCGTCGCACAAAGGGCCCATTTCAAAGGCAAATTCCACTTAGATTCACAAGTGCTGTGTATACTCTGGTACTCCAGGCAGAAATTCATCAAAGCTTAATGTTCCCTTCACAGAAAATCACTTAGCGCACAAGCTAGCCGTCTGTGTGTGTGTGTGTGTGTGTGTGTGTGTTTCTGCAGCTCTTTGCATGTTGTTTGATAGCAGTTTAAAGGGCCGGAGAGTCACTGCAGCCCTGCACACCGACAGCCCGATACGCCTCTGTTTGTTCGCTCACATTCATTAGAAGTAAAAGGTTTGTTTGAAGATACAAAGACAAGCTTAAATGGAAGATGCTTTCAGTTTACAGCCACTGCTATTAGGACTTAAAATAAAAGCAAGTTTGAGATTATTACAGCCATTAATGACAGAAGAAAGCGGGTCAGGAGGGACGCTTTCCAGCTATAAGATGCTACATGTTGTTTTTTTAAATGCTGGTTCTGTGGAAAGTTTTCTGGCCCCTTAATGTCCCACTCTTCTTTTGATATTGGAGGAAACCCCACAGATAATTCAAAAAACAAGCCAAGAAGCAACAAGACAAGGAGGAGGGAACTTTAAACAGCCTGTACAGCAACAAAAATAACAAGAAACCTTCCTGATAGAGGGATTTATTCTTCAACAAACATGACTTCCTGTTTCCTACTCTCTGGTTCCTTGGGTGCTAAACTTAAACCAAAAGAGATCTGTTTGAACACCGACCCCTTCCCCCCCCAGCCCGACCCGTGTCCGTCCTACCTTTCACGGAGGTGTTGGGCGGCGGTCCCTCGATGCGCAGGTTCCACGGCGGGTCTCCCTGGTTGGCGAAGTCCCTCATCTTCAGGTAGCTGATGGTGAGCCGGATGATGGAGGCCTTGTCCAGCTGGCTGGTGATGGCGCCCGGCAGCGGCAGCATCTTGGCCAGTTCATAAAACTCAAAGTTCTCCTTTCCCCGCCGCGACCGAGCCGCATCCCGTGACTTCTCCTTCCTCAGAGCCTGCAGCCTGTACGGAGGGCAAAGAAACACAGAGCGACGTCATTACACGATGTGCAATATGTGAGTGACATAAGACAAGGCAGAGCTTCATGTGTCAGTGGAGAATCAAAGCAAATACATAATGCTGTTGTTTTCTGTATTACAGGATGTAGAGATAGAGAAAGGAGAACAAATACATAATAATCATCAAGGAACTTTGACGTTAAGTCCCACACAGGAATCAAACTCTGGTCTCCTGGGTGAAAGTGCATTTTTGTTTGACAGTCCATCCCCTCAGACCGCCACTCGAGCAGCCTTTCAAGATCTTTACCAGTGTTGGGTAACATTACTTTTAAAAGTAACGCATTAGATTACTTTTGCGTTACCAAAAATGAAACCCCCTGTGCGACTCGTTCCACGTGTCATCATGACAGCGTGTAGCCTGCTGCACGTCTCCCTCTGAATGTATCGTCTGTACCGTCTTTGCAGAGCCTCGTTTACATAATCTGTCTCTCTCAGGTCATTTGTCCCATCAGCAGTTGGGCTTTTAAACAAGCTGTAGGTACTGTTGCCATTGTATCTATCATGTGACCTCCATGGGAGTTATGTATTACATGTATGTATTTATATCTCCTGTCCTTGTATTGATGTCTTTTGTGATGTGTATTGCTGGTGTATTGCTGGTGTTTGCTACTGTTGCAAATCAAATTGCCCCTTTGGGACAATTCAGATTTTACAATCCAATCCACTTCTAAATATTGTGAATATTTCCACAAAGTAAACGCTGTCCTCTCCACCATCTCGCTAGCTGAATGAGCTGCACGCTGACACAGCTGTGTTTACCTTCTGCAGGTACGCAGCCAAGAAGGAGGAGAGAAACAGAAACAGAGCGTCAGGGAGTTTCTGTTTCTGTGGCGACGGAAAAGGAAAAGAGAAAAATGGAGATTTATTTTCCAGTCACAGATTACTGTTAATGAAGACGTAACAGATTACTTTGTGACGCGTTACCCCAACACTGTGACCTGCATCACCTGCTTCCTGCTTCCTGTTTCAATTGGAAGTATATTTAATTTCTGCAAAATGAAAGCCTTAGGGCCCGATCAGACAGAGCGCCTTCTGCAGGCTGTTGAACGCGAGGCGCACTGCACTGCAATGTTGAAGCCTACGGTTAAAAACAAGAGTAGCTCGCTGCGCCATTTTTTTTCTACTGTTGTTAAGGCAACCACTGAATCACAGCTGTCATTAACCTAACCGATATATTGTCTACTGACAGAAGGCCCGCCTCTCCTTTCACCCGATTGGACAATGAGAAATAATGGCCATGACGTTTTTTCTACTCGAGGCGCACAGAGCGGAAAAACGCGAAAACAATCACAAAAAAGCCCCAGCTGCTAAAACACAAATTGACTTCTTTTTCTTATCATGTGACATCATGTAACAACTTGAGAATGTGTTCATTTGCAGATGACACCCTCCTGTTACGACCGACGATGTTCCTTCTTCACACGCTTACTTTTTGAACGAGTTCTATGATTGTGAATGCAACTCGGTCAAGTTACCCTCCGACCTGATCCCTCCATCCTTCACTGGATCACCTCACTTTAAGACTCAGTACCTGACAGTCTGTCTCTCCTTCCCTTTATTCCTTTACTTCCTCTTTCCATCCATCCTCTCCATCACTTTCCACTCTATTACTTTATATAAAAGACCTGCTCTGTTTATTCTCTCTCTCTCTCTCTCTCTCTCTGTCTCTCTCTCTTTCACCCTTCAACAACAACAGTGACGACCATACTTTCCCGCGGCCTCTCATCATCATCGGACGCCGTTATGAATTAACTCGGCAATAAATCAGCTGCTAAAAACCTCTGTGGGCTCCCTGCCGGCCACACACACATTCTCACACATGCACACACACACACACACACACACACTTTCACACATGCACACACACACACACACATTAAGACAGGTGATTAATTTTTGCCAGAGCAAAAAAAAAAGCTTGAGAAAGAGTGTTAGAGGGATAAAGGGGGGAGGGAGGTGTACAGAGAAGGAGAGGGATAGCGGACAAACACTTTAGAGGAGGAGGAGAAGGAGGAGGAGGAGGAGGAGTTGTTTAGGGCTAGAGATGAAAAATGGCTGTCATCTGGCGAAGAATATCATTTTCATACTGTTTGTCATTTATTTATCAGGGAGAACAAACAATAAATGAGGAGGAGAGGAAGAAGGATGCGGGCGGAGGAGAGGAACAACAACACAAAAACAAGACGCCGTTATTAAAGAGCTTTAATTAAAATCAGGAAAAAAATCAAGGAAACGATCTGATCTCCTTCAGTTTTACGTTCGAAACGTACCGAGGCTTTAAAGAGACAAGATCAGATTTTCAACCCTGAGCTGCCGCGGGCAAAAGAGAGAGAGGCTGTGGTCAAGCGACATAGACAGGAAGTGAAGAGAGCGAGCGTCGTTAATGTAAATACGCAGTGAAACAGAGAAATAAGACATTAACAACAAACACACCTACACCTCTGTTCAACCCGCAGGAGGTACAGGGTTTAGTCTTTAAAGGCCGAAGTCGCCTGTGTGTCTGTCTGCTCCCGTCTCCGATACCCCTTTCCCGCCAAAATTAACACGTTGACGCTGGTTTTTCAGACCCGCTAATAAATGCCAATTGTCTCTTTTCCAATTGCCAGTGAAGTATACTCCTTGAGGTCTCTTTTCTGCTGCGTCACCGTCTGACGTAACAAACGCGTTGGAAACGGGCGAAATACAAACGTCCCCTGGGATCAGAAAAAGCTCTCTCTTCTCGCTGTCTCGCCAGCTTTGCTGCATCTTGCACGAAACAACGAACAAATTCGCCTTTGTAAGTTCTTCTTCTATATTCACACATGCATGTCATAGCATCGCGCCGGAAAGGGGGCGGAGATTAGCATGTTCACCCAGGTTTTCTGTTCCCATCATTGCCGGGGCCGAGGCGATAATTACCCGGGACTACTGCAGAGTCATTTGACCCGGGTCAGAATGCAGATTGTTACATTTCCCACTAAGCAAAAAAGCCGGGCATTAGTGGCTTTTTTGCTTAGTGGGAAAGTCGCTATTAAGATGCAGGCAGACAGAAAGCAGAGCAGAGAGACAGACATGTTTTCATGTCGTTCCGACCTGCTGTCTGTCGGCTGAACTCCAGACCTCTGCCCAGCGATGGACATCCAGAAACGTCCCAAACACAGCAGAAAAATAAGAACAGAAATATATACGTACACATATATATGAGTCCAAGTGCATACCAGTACAAGCAGTGTGTGTGTGTGTGTGTGTGTGTGTGTGTGTGTGTGAAGCCTGCAGTGATGGCTGCTGGGAGAACAAGGAGCAGCGAAGCAGACGGAATTTATTTGTTCCGCAAACTTGGAAAGCTTTATGTTGATGGACGACAAATATGTCTTCATGTCAGCCTGCGTGTGTGTGTGTGCGTGCGTGCGTGTGTGTGTGCGCGTGTGTGTGTGTGAGCGTGTTTGTGTAGTAGTGGTAGTAGTAGTGTGGATATGTGGGAATGTGTGTAAGTGGACAAGGAGGTGTGTTTGACCTTGACTCAAACAGACATATTTATCATGTACCGGCTGAGTAGGCCATGCAACACTTGTTGTGATCGGTGTGTGTGTGTGTGTGTGTGTGTGTGTGTGTGTGTGTGCGTGTGTGTGTGTGTGTGTGTGTGCGTGTGTGTGTGTGTGTGTGTGTGTGTGTGTGTGTGTGTGTGTGTGTGTGTGTTTGGGTCTTATAAACATGAAATGAAACCGTGTCGTAAAGTTCAGCCGGGTGACTTGATGGTGTTTTAAAGAGCTTGTCGCGGCAGGAGAGGTGTGTGTGTGTGTGTGTGTGTGTGTGTGTGTGTGTGTGTGTGTGTGTGTGTGTCTGTGTGTGTGTCATGTCGTAAAGTTCAGCGAGGTGGGTCGATGGCTTTTTAAAGAGCTTGTCAGCTGAAAGGAAGAGATATGTGTGTTTCTGTTTCTGCATGTGCGTGTACGCAGAGAGCATGCTGGGAAGGTCACTGGGTGGTCGAGGTTAAACATCCAGGTCAACTGGAGGTCAAACTGGCAATAAGTCATGAGACAGGACAGCATGTCATCAGGCAGATTCACTGCGCCCGATCAAAGGTCGTCCACTAAAAGTTCTTGTTGTTTCCACTGACAGGCTCAGATTGTTATTCTAAGTGTGTGACAACATGACAGAAAGGATCCCTACAGAGATAGACCTTTTTGTTACAGAGGAAGATGATTTTTTAATGACTCTTTCAAAGTCACCAGACTCCATTGAAAAAAACTGCAATTTTACCACAGAGAGTACCTATTACCTGCTGCCTTTATCAGATCGTTTGTTTGTGTTATTATGTGCTTAGAAAATAAAAACAAACCAGTTAAAACACCAATATCCCACAATAACACCAACAAACTAATCAGTTGAGGCAGCTGGAGACAAGCAACTCCCTGTTTCTGACAATTTTCTGACTGTTTTTGTCAATGGAGTCTGGTGTGTGTGCAGAGAGCGATGTAACGTCTGTGTGTGGTTAAAACAATCATCTTCCTCTGTAACAAAAAGGTCTATCTCTGTAGGGATCCTTTCTGTCATGTTGTCACACACTTAGAAGAACAATCTGAGCCTGTCAGTGGAAACAACAAGAACTTTTAGTGGACGACCTTTGACCCATCAAGGATTATGTTGCAGCCATTACGGCCTGTTTCACTGCTGCAGGATGAACACGTCTACTGGAGACATTGAGAAACTTAAAAATTGGGCCCAGGTTGTTCCAATCAACTACCTCACATTAACCGCTCTGATGATTCTCATGTATGACTAAAGCCACCATGTGACAGCTTTTAGATAACGTGAAAGAACCTCTCTGAATCACACAAACTCTCACGAAGACACAGCAGATAACCTCTCCACTGAAACAGTCAGTTAGATGTTATTGTACAGCTACAATCCTCAGAGACTAAAGCATATTTACTCGCTCGCCTGCCTCGCTGTGAAACAACAGAAGTCAATTTATATTTCGAAATAAACTCTCTGCTTAATTTTTCTTTTCTGCTCAGATATCCGAGTATCTGTTTACACAATCAGCTCATCCGTCCGCAGAGGCCAAACTGAGAGGAGGAATATTTAAAAAAAAATAAAATCCATGCAGGAGCGTCTGCGATGAGATAAAGAGAAACACGGCGAGCAATATGAAGAGAGAGATGAAGGCGGGAGATAAAGCTCGGAGCAGCGCTGCACGGTGGCCGACGGGGAAATCTGGAGGTTTGAGGTCCTGACCGCTGATAGCCATCACACACACACACACACACACACACACACACACACACACACACACACACAATCTGTGGAGTTTGAGGCCGTTAACAACTGATAGAAATCTCTCTCTCTGCACACATAAACACACAGTGTAAACTTAAACAAAGCCTGCACTGATCAGAATCTGGTGAAGATGGACGTGCAGATATAAAATGTGTGTTACAGAGAGCACAGGTGAAACAGAGGAAAATGAAATAATATAAAGACAGATATTCACACAGAGAGATAAAAAGTGGGAAAAGGGGAGAAATTGTCATCAAATTACAACTTCTATCTGCAGCCAAAAGAAATAATAAACTTTATTCTGGGCCCGTATTTATCAAAAGCCTTGGCGAGGTTTGAAGAGCCTCTTCGGGTGTTTTCAGACCAAAAGCGAAGTAAATATTTGTGTGTTGTTACTCGCATGAATTTGGACTTCAGTGGTATGAAGCCGAAAAAGAAACAGATTTTCTTGTGACTGACTTTAATTAAGGAACAAGTCAACATGAAGCTTAGTCAGGTCTGTCCTCAAGAGGAGAAGAAAAATGCTCCTTTGTTGAATGGACTTTGGCTTGATCGTTTCTGATGCATTCAAGGAAGTCGGGAAATCTAAGCGGAATTTGCTCGTGTTGAAAATTTGACGCGAATGTTTGCCTCGTTTGTGCCGCCGTCAGACTTTCTAATTTCACTTTCAACCTGAAGACACGTTTAGCAGACATTCAAGGTGTTGCAGTGGAGGCACTATTAACGAGAACTTCAGACGGAGGGTACTGACCCTTTAAGAAACGTTTATCAACTTTCTGAACCTAAGCAAACACTCACTGCTTACTGTCTGCTTAAAGGGGCCGTTTTGTTTCTGTTTCCGGGTGGCTTTTAGTGACTGGCGCCCCCTGTGGACAAAGCGGTATGTCTCTGTCTCTGCTGATCTCGTCCTGTACATGTGTAAGTCGTGTTTTGTTTTCCTGCTTTCTTTTAAATGTATCACTAACTGTAGATCTTCATGTTTCTGCAGCGCGCTGTTAACCTGCTCATCTGACACCGACATTTAAAAATAAATTCAGTCTGTTTATAACCAGTCAAAACTCATCACAGGTGTTCTTCTGCATTTGTGGCTAACCCGCCACCTTCAAAATAAAAGTCTGCGCTTCATTCCAGATAAAACTCTCCATTTAAAATATTTTTCCAATGATGTAAAATTAGAAAAAGGAGGAAAAATAATCCACTCAGATCAAAGAGTGAGGAGTAGATAAAAAAAGGCGTAAAGGTGGAGAAAGATGGAGAGGGAGACCGTCTTTCAATTCAGCCAATCAGGTGACCCGCAGCCGAGGTTCCACCCTGTCAACTCCGCGGACAACGGGAACACACACACACGCACACACACACACGGACAAAAGGCCCTTCAGGAGGAGGGTAATTGCTTCCATGGCGATGGGAAAGGAAGGCAGAGAACAAGTGTCACTTTGGATTAAGCCCCGCCTGCTGACACCGCCACGGCGATGACACCGCCGCTCGCTACGTGTGTGTGTGTTCACTGATCAGGGGACTGAGTGCCAAAACCAATCTACCTACTGAGAGAGAGAGAGAGACACGGAGAGGGGGAAAGAGGGAGGAGAGGGAGGGAAAGAGGGGGGGAGAGAGAGAGAATGAGAGAAAGGAGGGAGAGTGAGAGAAAGAGAGAAAGGAGGGAGAAGGAGAGAGAGATGAGGAACAACAAGAAAGACTGATGGAAAATAAGAAAAAGGAAATGAGGAAAAAGAAAGAGAAACAGAAAAAAAGAAGAAAAGAAAAGAAAAAGAAAGAGAGAAAAAAACTAAGGAAGAAACATGGAGAAAAGGAGAAAACAGACAAAGAAAATGAAAGAAAGAGTAAGTGAATAAACGGGTTGAAGGTGAACGAGGTGAGAGCAACAACAAAGAGGTATTTAAAGAAGAAAGGATTGATATGAAAGACAGACATGAAGAGACAGAGGAGCGAGGGAGGAGGAATAAACAATGACAACATGTGGATAGCAGAAAGGAGAAGGAAAGCTTTAAGGGAGTTGTAGTTTTTCTCTTGTTAATAAGAAACAAACTACGTTAAACTACAAAAATGAAAAACTAACTCAATATAAACATTGTTCGGTTAAAATGACGGCCAGAGGAATATGAAAGTGTGTGTGTTTAATCTCTACAGGGACACACCTCCTGTCGCTAAACACACACACACACATGCAGACACACAGCATCATTACAAGGCTAATCGTCCTCCAACAGGATTGTAGTGATGGAGGGATCAGTGTGAACTCCAACAGAGAGCTCCCACTAAGTCCCTCCATCCTACTGAGAGAGAGGAAGAGAGGGAGAGAGAGGATTAGAAGAGATGAAAGAGGAAGAGGACGGAGGCTATAGAGGGAGAAAGATACTGATAGGCGAAAAAGCTCTGATTCGCTGAAGCTGTTACAGGTTTGACAAACAAGTAATTAAAATAAACGTATTACATTTTAATAAAGATGAACTGAAAGCAGAAGAAAACAGAGAGGGGGCAACGTTTTTGAAGAAAAATGGAAATGGTCATAGAAGACAAGAAAAGTGAAGGGACAAGGAGAAGCTAACTCGGCTAATCGCTACGCTGCAGTTTTTTAACAAACAGCAGCAAAAAGTGCATTTTTCTGGAACTATGTGTGTGTGTGTGTGTGTGTGTGTGTGTGTGAGGAAATGAAGGAAAATGTCACTTAGGTGTGGATTTCTATTGAACAGAAGAAGTGTCCCGCGGTGTTTGGACGCGTTCACAACATCTATCTGTTTTACCAATCTCTGCCTGCTACGCTGCTTTAGCATCAACCCGAGCATGACAGCAGCAACAGTCTGGCTAACACACACACACACACACACACACACACACACACACACACACACACACACACACACACACACACATCTTCCTCAGGTAGTACACCTCTATTTTATACAACATATTTTATACGATTTAACAGAACAGTGCTATTACATCTGCATCTTTATTGAAAGCTAAACAAGCATTGACGTACACGACTACCACTGCCACTGGAATGTTGTGACATCACGTTTGGAGGCGGGGCCAAAGAAGAGTGAACACCCAGAAACACATCATTCACAGAATGCAAAGCCATGTTGACAGTCCCAGCAGTGTTACAGCTCCCTCCATCCTGTTAGCCACAATCCTGTTAGCTGCTCTCACCTCACACACACAGATTCTTATCTATAATACAATCAGGGGACTATTACACTGCACCAACCAAGTGGGGACTTATGTTTCTGGTCAGTTAGAAATAAATAAAATGGAACATTTAGTTTAAAGTTTTTTTTTTCTATGATATGACTGTAACATGACTGCAAATATGTTTTTTATTTTTGTTTTAGAACTGCACAGAGGGGACTTTATATAGACTTTATACTGTATATCTTGAGTGATGGTCTTACCTATCAAACAGGGGACGCCAAGTCCAGACAGACAAGTATGTGACTGTAATATTTTTAAGATGAAGAAGTTGGAGAAGGAAAGACATATCTGGATAACTCACAAAAAAGATAAGGTTACATTTTATAACTCCTTCCAGTATTGTATTTTTCAATTTATTGAAGACTATTTTTGCAACATATATTTACTTTCATGAACATTTCAGCATCATATTATTCATTAAGATATTTGTATTTAAAAAAAACCTGCAGACAAAATGTATTTCAGATTTTTCAAACATCTTACTAGTTGTATTTTTTTCAGTCTTTGTTGCATCATGTTTGGTTTTAATACTGCAACGATTCGTTTCCACACTACTATAACTTTATCTTAGTTTTTTACCCCAAAAATCTTGTATTTTTTGTTATATATGACTTCTGTTTGAAGTTGTTTTTGCTATATCCCTTTTTAGTTTTCAGGGACAATAAAGCAGGTCCCAAACTATTATATTTTGTAGTAATTACAAACAATTTAATGTGTTTCTATTCATTTATTATCGTTGTCTAAGAATTCTTTTTTCATCATTCAAAAAAGTTTTGGTTGCAGTAAAATATGCTCATCATCCTGGAGAAACATGAAACATAATTTAAGGTTAACAAGAACATATGAGTTGTTTTACACACCCTGAATTAATTTACATACACAGAAAATAAGACAGCAATGATCTCAATCACATTTACTTTAATTCCCTGACAATTAAACAGTGACATCATTTACCCTACTGAATATTTATATTGTAATTACTTAATTTGCTTCCAGACATTTTGTCATTTAATTTCACAACAGCAGCTATCTCCTTTCGAAAGGAAACTTTAATCATTAATGCACAACAAAGAACAATTAAGCAAAGCTCATATGACTAATGTGATAAAGAACATTATGGGGTAATAATGTGAATATTATGGATATGAGTTAAGGATATTAATTACTAAAGATGAATAGGAACATGAATCAATAACAACAAACCTGACATGTATCAAAGCAGGGTGGCAAATTACAGGGAGCTTCATTAGTAACCATTAATAAAAACAAAACAAATACAACAAAACTCCACCAATTAATCAGTGATGCATTAATAATTAATTAAAGAAAATCAATCTGGTCCTGCAAGGAAATCATATTTCAGCTGGAAATAAAAGCAGGGTGAAAAGCCTGAAGATTTATGCCAGAAAAGTTTTCTTTAATGACGTTTTATTTTTTACAATTTAAGTTGTTAGTTTTCAGCTTCAGTGACATTCATTGCTGTTACCATCATAATAAGCTCAGGTAAACTGTAATAAACATGGGATATCTGTCGTACTTATGCATACATGGCTTTAAAAACACTTGTAAAGAAACTTCTAGGGAAAATCTAGGGAGCTAGCTGACCAGGCTAATGTCCAGTGTTATGTCCTGACCTATGATAATAATAACAATAACTTTATTTATATAGCACCTTTAAAAAGAGAATATTTGTTCATATTTGATGAAATTGTCAATTTACATCGATTTCAAGTGCCAGTGCAAAAATAGTGCATCCTTTATGTGGTCTCAAAGCAAGAATGAATGTAAGAGAAATTGGTGCTGGATATAAATAATGTTTGCATCTAACGTCCTCATGGACTGCAAAATCTTCCATCATTGACTTGTTATCTGATGATAGATTTAAATCAGAAAGAATTTTGGCTAGCCTAAAATGCTAAGGGACCAATTAGCGGCATTCTCTTGCTTTATAGTTTTTTATTATTTGTTATTTTGCTGTTGTTCCAGGTGGACTTACATTTTAAAAAACTTGTAGTTTGGGATACATTTATTTGATCAAAGATATCACAAGCAAACTTTAAGGTATATAAACATTACAAGTCTTCCTTTCGCTGCTGTTGAAGCCCTAAATATTTCACAGATTCAAACGTTCTAACGTTCTAAAGTTGTCACTGTTTGGTTAGCTTTAGGCACTAAATATTACTAAATAATTACGTACATCACGTCACCACAACCTCCTCCTTTCTGGCTCTTTTTACATCACCTGACTTCCTCCTGTCATAACTATAGAAGCCACTAGAGGTCGCCACTAAATAAATATGGGTAATAAGTTGCTTGCAGAGACGATCTATAGATACAGCTATAACAATCTATAACAACCACAGACTATATGAAAAGATGGCCGACATGACAGCTTCCTAAAAGTGAAGCCAAACCCTCTCTATCGCCCCCTGCTGGCTGGCTGCAGTATAGCTCATAAAGCCCGCCTCCTCCATGTTAACAGATGGGACATGAGTCAAACTATAAAATCAAAATACACGTCAAATACATTTTTCTCAAACATGGTTTCTGTCATTATAGTTAGTTCTTATCATGCTGATTTATGTCCAAGTGTTCATTTTTCTGACAAGTTTACTTTTAATTAGTTATTTGATGCTATAAAAAGGGGGCGTGACCTCCTGATTGACAGCTCGTGATTGAGTAGCAGAGTCGAGGAGGAATCAGATAAAGAGATGTAAAAAGAACAGAACAATGAAGACGGATTGATAGACAGAGAAAGGCAGATCACACCTGCTGAAGGGAAGTAGGGGGGAATAGAGGGATGATGAAAGAGGAATGCAAGAGGAGGAGGAGGAGGAGGTGACAGCTGCACGGGAAAGTATAATCATCTTCACCTTCACCTCCTCTGAACTCACCCTCTCATATTCTCTCCCTGGTCGTCTTTCCTCCACCTCTCTTTTTTCCTTTATCCCTGCTATCATTTCCTGTTCCCTCCTCTTCTCTTGTATCTACCTTTGTCCCTCCTGCTTTACCTTTTCTCCTCCTCCCTTTTTCCCTCCTATGTCCCAGTTTCTTTTCTTGTAATATTTCCTTCGTCTCTCCTTTCTTGTATGCGTTCCTCCCTCCTATGTCTTGCTTCCTTTCCTCTTCTCCGTCCCATCTTCTACTCATCCTCCTGTCCCCTAAACCTTCTTTAATCCTTTCCTTCTCTTTCTTTCTTTTCCTCTCCTCTTCATTGTCCTTATTTCCTTGCCTCCTGTCGTCTTGTTTCCTCCTTTGTTCTTATACTTATCCCCTATTCTTCATCTCCTCATCCTCACTTCTGCCTTTACTTTATTTTCCTCTCCTCTTTTACTTACTTCCTCATTTCCTCCCCTTTCTTTGCTTCCTCTCTTTCATCCTCCACCCTTGCCTAAAATCCGTCCTCCTCCCCTCATTCCACCGCTTGCCAAATTTCCTCTCCTCTACCCCCCCCTTCCTCTTTTCATTTCCTATCTGTTTCGCCACCTCCTCCCCTCCTCTTCCACTCTTCTCATTCCTTTCCTCCCTTCCACTCCAGTCATTTCCTCACTCCTATTCTTCTACCCTATCCATTCCTTGTTCCTCAGTTACATCCTTACTCCCTCTTTTGTCCACTCATCCTCCCTTTCAACCTCTCCTGAAATTTCCTCTTCCTCCTTTCCTCTACTCTCCTTTTTCTTTCCTGTGTCCTTGCTTTCCCTCCTTTCCTTAGTCTCCTCTCCTCCCCTCTAACCCTTTCTCTCTCCTCATGTCCTTACTTCCTCTCCTCATCCGTCCTCCTCCTCCTCCTCCTCCTCCTCCTCCTCCTCCCTGGGTTCAGTGGAGTGGAACAGTTCAGTATTAGCTCTGAAATTAGCAGCAGTCCCTCGTTAAAGAGTTGGCAGGAGCGCGCACGCACGCGCACACACACACACACACACACACACACACACACACACACACACACACACACACACACACACACACACACACACACACACACAGTGTTAATGGTATAAAAGCTGCTGCCACCTTGGAGACACAAAATTACTTGAGCCCTTCTTTCTCTTCATGTCTTTATCATTTCTTCTCTTCTTCCTTCTCTCGCTACAATCCTTCCTTCTCCTCCTCTCTCTCTCTCTCTCTCTCTTTTGTCTCCATCACTTCCTCCCTCACTCCTTTCTTCCCCTCCTTGTCCTCCTGTAACCTTCAAACAAAGAGACGACTCCCTCTCTCCTCCTCCTCCTCTCTGGCCAGCAGCCAGCAGACAGTGAATGAGTCTTCCTCCCCTGACAACCTCGGTCGTCCTCCTTACTCCTCCTTCCTTTCCTCCTTCTCTTACTTTCTGTCTCTTATCTTCTTCTCCTTTTGTGTCTCTTTTTTGCCCATTTCTCCTTCTGTCCGTCCTCTTCTTTTATCCTTCATTTCCTTCTCTCCTCCTGCTTTCTCTCTTCTTCCTCCGTCTCTTTTTTCCTTCCCTTGTCTTCTTATCCTACACCCTCCCACTTCTACATCGTGTCCTACAGCCTTCCTTTTCTCCTCCTCCTCTCCTTCCCTTGCTTACTTTTTCTCACCTCCTCTCCTTTTCATACATCCTGGCGTCCATCCTCCTCTCATTACGTCCCTTCTTCCATAACAATTTCTCCTTTTCCTGCCCTTTACACCTTCTGCCCCTCATCTTCTTTTATTCTTCTCCTCCTTCTCTCTACTTTTTGTTCCTCTCTTCTTCTCACTTTTCTTCCGTGTTACTCTTATTTAAGCTCTTTTTGGCTTCATGCGTCCTCCCCTCTTCTCTTTGTCTCGCTCCCTCTTTCCCTTTCTCCTTCTGTCCTTTCTTCCTGTCCTGTTCTTTCTTCCTCGTCATTTAAACCTCTCTTTTCCTTTCTTCCTTTACTAATTTCCTTACTTCCTCTTTCCTCCCTCTTGGATCCTATAGTTTTACTTCCTTTCCTTTTCTCTTTCCTTGCTTCCTCTCTTTCCTCCTCCACCCTTACCTAAAGTCTTTGCTCCTTCTGTCCTGTTCTTGTCTCTTTCATTTCATCTCATCCCCACTTTCCACCTCTCGCCAAATGTCCTCTCCTCTATCCTCCCCCTCTCCTCTCCTCTTTTCCTATCTGTGTTTTTTTTTCACCACCTTCTCCCCTCCTCTTCAACTCTTCTCATTCCTTTCGTTCCTTGCAGTCCCTTCCTCTCCCCACTGTCCTTTCCTTTTCCCCTTAACTATGTCCTTACTCCCTCTGTTTTCCGCTCATCATCGGTTTCCACCTCTCCTCAAAAGTCCTCTTTTAGCAGACTCCATTCCTCTACCCTTTTTCTTTTCTATGTCCTTGTTTCCCTCCTTTCCTTTTGTCTCCTCTCCTCCCCTCTAACCCTCTCTTTCTCCTTATGTCCTCACTTCTCCTCATCCGTCCTCCTTGTCCCGGCTGTACTAGGTTGGAAAAGTTACCCTTTAATGTTGTTCTCACATATTAAAATAAAAGTATTTGGACTTCTTTAAATCTTTACAATTATCAACACATGACATCATTGCTGGAGGAAGCTGCGGTGGATGATGTCATCATGTTTACACACACTCACGCACACACTCAGCAGTGCAGCGCAGACCTGTGGCTCCGATAACAAGATGTTTGCATCGCAGGCCAGCACAGAGTCAGGACCTGACAGAGGGATGCCTCTCCCTGTGTGTGTGTGTGTGTGTGTGTGTGTGTGTGTGTGTGTGTGTGTGTGTGTGTGCTGCAGGTGTTTATGCACTTGAGTTGTGTGAATGAGAAGCAAAGAGGTATTTTGGCAGAATATCACACACACACACACACACACACACACACACACACACACACACAGTGTGGTGTAACCTCTCCACAGGCTTCTGAGCTCTGCAGCGGTAATTAGTTTGGCAACAGAGTCAGAACAACATACCTTTGGCCTGGAACACCCCCCGCACACACACATGCAGTCAAACACACACACACACACACACACACACACACACACACACACACATACAGCCCCATCCAACATCTTGCACACAAACACACTTTAAACAAACACACACACACACACACTGGGCTGCTGATGTGAAGTTAAAACACCAGCTGCACATTCAGAACGTTCAGTATCAATAAGTATTGATACAACCATACAGGTGCGACAGATTATTAAAAGCCATTCTTCAGTGTGTACGTATGTAACATCCCCAAAGTCACGTATGTAACATCCCCAAAGTCACGTATGTAACATCCCCAAAGTCACGTATGTAACATCGCCAAAGTCACGTATGTAACATCGCCAAAGTCACGTATGTAACATCCCCAAAGTCACGTATGTAACATCGCCAAAGTCACGTATGTAACATCCCCAAAGTCACGTATGTAACATCGCCAAAGTCACGTATGCAACATCCCCAAAGTCACGTATGTCATCTGTACGCTAATACAGGAACAAACAATGTCACCAAAATCACCCTGATGAACATGTCCGTCCATCCATCCATCCATTCTCTTCCACTTATCCAGGGTCGGGTCGCCGTGGCAGCAGGATAAACAACTTACTACCAAACATCTCCCTAGCAACATTTTCCAGCTCTTCCTTAGGGATTCTGAGCCGTTCGCAGGCCAGGTGGGATATACTTTCCCTCCGGCGGGCTCTGAGTCTACCGCGGGGTCTCCTTCCAGTTGGACGTACCTGGAGAACCTCTAATGTTAGGCGCCCAGGAGGCATCATAATCCACACCTGAACCACCTCAAGTGGCTCCTTTCGATGTGAAGGAGCAGCGGCTCTACTCCAAGCTCCCTCCGAATGTCTGCGCTCCCCACCCTGCGGAGGAGCTCAGTTCTTTCAGCCATAAGCTGCTGACCACAGGTGAGGGTTTGAACGCAGACCGACTGATGAACATCGTCTGTAAGGAACAGTTAAGACTTCCTTTGCTAACTTTGGGAATTTATGTGAAAACAAAATGACGCACGAAATTAAATTATTACAAAATATTTAGGTAGATGTCAAACACAGTTTTGTGCAGCTGATTGTCCCTCTTCTGTCCCCTCCATCCAGTGGTGTCAATTATTTTCTTTGGGAGTAAAAAACTTTTGAAACGACCTCAAAGCAAACTACTCTGACACAGAGACACGCCTGAAGCCCACCATGTGTACCCTCATTTACCCACCAGCACACCCCAAACATGACACACACAGAAACACAAACAACACACTCTGAACACACACGCACAGAGAAACACAAACAACACACTCTGAACACACACGCACACACATCTGCTGGGTGCCACCCTGCCAGCCTCTCTGGCTGTGATTGATCAAAGCAGGTAACAGCAACCTGGTGCTGAGGCCAGGCTGCATCACACACATGCACGCACACTCGTGCACACACACACACACACACACACACACACACACACACACAGAATGAGGCTGACTTCATTAGAGACAAGAAAAAGGCTCCTTCTTTCTTCTTTTTCCGTCTTTTCTTTATTTGTGATTCTTTTTGATAACTAATAACTTTAAGATCGTCCTCTGCACAATTCTTCTGTGCATTAATGTGACGTTCTTAGTGTTTTTATTTCTTGTTGTTATTGTGATTGTTCATGTCTCTCTGTTGGCCTTTGCATTGTGTGAAGGTGCCTCCTCTGCACGGTCGTCTGCTAAAGAACGTTTCCCCAAAGCTCTTGTGTGGAGGAATGTTCTCCCAGCAGGGTAAAGACAATCAAAGTTAGCATTTAAAAGCCTTAAATAGGACAAAACTCGACCTCTAACGCCAAAGTAAGCTTTCTATAATCGCCTTTAATGTTGTGCTGTGTGCAACAAGAAGTGTAAAAACACCTGGCAATGTTTTCGTGCATCAGCAGACTCATTTCCCTG
Organism: Semicossyphus pulcher; assembly: GCF_022749685.1. Classification (NCBI taxonomy): domain Eukaryota; kingdom Metazoa; phylum Chordata; class Actinopteri; order Labriformes; family Labridae; genus Semicossyphus; species Semicossyphus pulcher. Next base: position 1,429,740 of record NW_027211648.1, read on the forward strand.
ATCTCTGCAGGTGTTCAGACTGCAGCAGGAATGTGGAACAACTTGCTAAAAGAACATTTAGGCTCCTTTAAAAGAAGTAGTTACTCGGACGAGAGGTTCTGCGTACTTTGGGTTTAAAAGTGACTTTAGCAAAAATACATCTTTTGAGGTCTTGTTGCTGCGGGGAGAATACTGAAAGTCAAGTCAATGGTCGCTGATAGCTCCATAAACTGCGCATCATTTGCACCCGCTATCTGCTGCGTCTCAAGGTTCCATTCACAAAGCAAATTGCTCTGATGATATTCAAGCACAAACACGCCCATGAAGTTTGGCAGCTCCGTGCAGTTTGCTCTTGTTTTGTGTCTGATTGTGAAGAGAAGCTGTCTGCACCTCCGCTCTCTGCTGCGCCGTGCTGCGCTCTCAGGCATTAACTGAGCTCCACACTGACGGATCTCAGCTCCATGCACAGATCGTTGATGAGCAGGGAGAGGAGGGGGCAGCTCTTTTTACAGCGTATTGTAAACTCCAGACTCCACAGGTGTTTACTCGTTTAACTGTCTGTAAAAACATTTTTAAAACTCGTGCAACAGCAGCTCGTCCATAAAATAATCCCGCCCTGCGTCACGGCTCCAGACCGTCTTCACACACGTGGAAAGTGTGCCCGTGTGCCGGGGTTGCGTCTCTGCGGACGGTTATATTTTCTCTCTAACTGCGCGGTGCTGTCAGCGAGCACAGAGACGCTTTGCTCTGCAGCGCACTTTGAGGTGCATTCAACCCTCTGCGTGTGCTTCGAGTCTTTTTGTGTCATTAGTGGGCGCAAAAGAGGCGCAATCCTTTAGTGAATTAGGCCCTTCGTTTTTTACGCTGTGGCATCTATGAACTAAACATCTTGTTTAACATCTACTCGTACAGTGATGCTGATATATTAACAAACCTCTCCCTGATGTCAGTCTAATCTGTCCGGCTACAAACACTCCTGACATCTGTCTGTCTGGTTTCCACACTTCCCCTCTCTCGCTGTGTCTGAGTGTGTGTGTGTGTGTGTGTGTGTGTGTGTGTGTGTCGGCGTATGTGTGTTTGAGTGTGTGTGTCGTCCTCCCTGCCAGAGTTCTTGTTTGTACAAAGCAACAGAAAGTTGAATAATTGATGCTGGATGCAGCTCACAGCACGCTCGCTCTCACTCCAGCCGTCCTACAACTCTCCCCCCCCCCCCCCCCCCTCTTTCTCTCTCCCCCTCTCTATCTCCCTCTCTCTCTCTCTTTCTCTCTCTTCCTCTCTCTCTCTCTCCTAGTCTCCCACTTCCCCTCCTGTTGTTGTTTTTGTTGTTCCTGCTGGTGTCAATAATCCTCAAAACAAAAACAAGAGAGCGAGAAAGACAGACAAAAGAAAGGGGAGAGCTGATTGGTCCAAAGGCATGTGATAACACACACGCACGCACACACACACACACACACACACACACACACTCCTATACAAACTTGTAAATTACAACTGGAAACAGCGCGAGATATCATTCTGTGTCTGTGTGCAATAAAAGCCTGTGCCGAGAGGAAATGTCACTTATCAGACCTTCTAATCACTATTCATACTGTCCCCTCACACACTCACACACACACACACACACACACACACAGAGCCATTCATAATATTGACAGCGTCGTGATGTTATTGCCGCCCGTAAAAAGATGCCACCAGTCGATACGGACCTGCTGCAAACTGGAAGGAGAGCAAACAGTTTAACTCTGACTGACCAGGCCACTTATTTACACACTACGACTAGATTCCTGCTGAGATTATTTCCCATCATGCACCTGGTTAAATCACAGGAGCAGAAACAGAAGCAGCTTTTGGCCACACAGGTTTCTGTTATCTGCTGGGTTAGCATAATGAGCTAGCAGGCCTTTAGCGAAGCATTTCCTTCCTACCACAAACTTTCATCGGTACTTGGGGCTAACTTGGCCGTGCTAAAACACCGCGTGCTATAACACCCCATGCTAACACCGCTTGCTAACAAAAATGAGCGTCCAACTATGGCAAGACTGTCAGTAAAGACACTATCTACCCAGTTTCCTGCTTCCTGTTTGCTGCTGCAGCGAGCGCTCCTATTGGTCGCTGACAATGTTCTCGTAATTGAACTTACATGAGCCAAAACTAAAAGCTCCAGAGCAACAAGAGGGGAAAAGGTGGAAGAGAAACAACAGTGGGGGGGAAAGGAGAGGGAAGAAGCAGAAAGTAAAGACACGAGAGAAGGAGAAGAAACGAGGGAAAGAGTGAAAGTGATCAAATGTGAAGCAGACAGAAGGAGGGAATAAAGAGGGGAGAGAGGAGTGAATAGAAAGGCGATGAGAGGCAGAGTGAGAGGAGGATTTGCATAAACACTCCTTGTGCTTTTGTTGGTGCAATTAGCTTCAATAGCTTTTAGCTTTTCACGCTCACAATGGCTGCGTGTGGGCGTCAGCGTGAAGAGAGCTGCGCGCTATGATACGGCTGAGTGTGGGGAATTATAACCAGAGAGCAGAGGAGCTTCAATGCAGGGCCAAACTGGGCCAGACCGGGTCAGACTGGGTTACACAGGGTTTAAAGAAGAAGCTAATGGATGCTTAGATTAAAGTGAGAGCAACGTATACACTCAAGGCCACACAGGGCTACACTGGGTTTGATGGCAGCTGTTGCATACAAGGGTTTGGAGAAGGGAGTTTATTTATTGTCTTATTCAGATATTACCCAGAGACCAGGAACATTTGGAGGAAGTTGTTCTTCATCGAAGGGATGACGGTCTAAGTTCCAGGGACTTTATTTCACCCTGTTAAAGACTCGGACTGGGGGGGAAGTATTTTTCAAAAACACAGGAACTTTTCGAGCGTGGCAGGAGGTGATTTCTGTTTTCAAATCTGCAGCTGTGAACGAGTTGCTTCTCTGTGCTTCCTCGCATCAATCATTGTTGTTTTTTAAAACAGCAGTTTGAATGAATTCTTCAGAAAATGTCTGCACATTTGTTCCACAAAACAGATGCATAAGGTACGCGTGTGGATGCAAGAGGAGCTGGATGTTTCATGATAGTCTGCAGCAACTACAAGGTAACTGTGAGTGGCAGTTTTAGGATTCACGTTAGCATCTTTTTCTGGTTAGCTTTAGCTTCTTTTTTAGCACCCCTTTTTTCCTTTCTAACGTCGTTAACCACTTTGGCAAACGTGCAGCACTGATGGACCCGTTCATCTCGCTGGACCACCACGACAAGCAGGCTACACCTTTTTTCCTATTAGTCCTGTTACTAATACTACGAACAGTGATGAGAGCGATGTGCAGCAATGGAGTCACAGACGGCATGGTAAGCTAGCTAATTAGCCAATCTAGGACTTTAGAACCACGTGTAACGTTTTCAAATGTATCAGACAGATTACATCACAGTTTGCTCAGGTAATGACATGGAGAGGAACCTGCTGACACCTGTTCATGTCCGAAAACCTGCAAAGAATAAAAACAAAACCAGACTGCTGATTGTGGATGTAAAAAGGTAAAAACAAGTTTTATTTCTTTGTCTGGCTCAAAAATCTTTTGATAGTTTATTTTTCCTCGTCTTCCTTCACACACACACACACACACACACACACACACACACACACACACACACACACACACACCATGCATGAGGCCAAGTTTGACTTCTTAATCATGGCAGGACCCGCCGGACTCACTGAAGCTTCCAACAAACACAGCTGGCCTCCTGCCTGACCTGCAGACACATTACCACCTCTCCTGGCCAGATGGACCTGTCTGTGTGTGTGCGTGCGTGCGTGCATGTGTGTGTGTGTGTATTGGCGTCTGACACTCGTCCTTGAATGAAGACGTGATGGTCAAAGTATGTGTGTGTCCTCGTGCGGGGCTTAAATGAGAATTTGTGTGCTAACTAACTGGACATCCCATCAGCAGAGCATCTGTGATCTCAGCTCTCCAGAGGGAGTTCCCTGTCAGCCCGACAGGTTCATACACCCACAGGGCGAACAATGGGAGCGGGCGAGAGACATAGATGTATAGGAGGGCGAGAGAGAGAGAGAGAGGGAGGGAGGGAAGTGTCTTTTGTCCAGCAATGATTAAGAATTTAGAGCAGACAGTGTGTGTGTGCGGTGCTGCAGCTACAGGTAGTTTTCCAGAAACAGGTGTTACTGTGTGCGTGTTTCTTACAAAGAGACAAAGAGACAGTGTTAGGGTGTGATTGAGCTTCAAAGTCTAATTAAAGGGTAATCCTGATACAAGTAAAAAACACGTGTGAGTGTCTCCAGTAGATGTGTTCATCCTGCAGCAGTGAAACAGGCTGTAATGGCTGCAACATAATCCTTGATGGGTCAAAGGTCGTCCACTAAAAGTTCTTGTTGTTTCCACTGACAGGCTCAGATTGTTATTCTAAGTGTGTGACAACGTGACAGAAAGGATCCCTACAGAGATAGACCTTTTTGTTACAGAGGAAGATGATTGTTTTAACCACAGACAGACGTTACATCGCTCTCTGCAAACACACCAGACTCCATTCAGAAAAACACTGATTTTACCTCACAGCACACAGGAGATGTTGGTCTACCACTGCCGAGATTGCTTAGTTCGTTTGTGTTATAGTGAGTCACACTAATTATTTTTTGGATTTGAATGAACCATCTGAATCAACAAAGTCAAACAATAACACAAACAAACCAAGAAATCGAAGCAGCTGTGCAGAAGCAACTCCTGTATCCTGAGAGGTCAAATTTACGTTTTTGTAAGTGGAGTCTGGTGGTTTTAAAGTTAGCGATGAAAAAGCTCCTTTTTTTTAGAAAAAATTGATCTTACTCCTCAACCAAAGCACCGCACCATACTTGTTTTTGTTTTTTACCCTTTTAAGGATTTTCTTAAGCAGAAAAAAACTGAAGAAAATATTTAAACGTACCTAAATCAGTAATCAAAGAATTAGATTAGACATGAGGGAGAAAACACAAGCGGTGCCATCCACTAGAGTCCGCTCAGTTGGTGTAGGGCTTGCTGTTAGTATTTTACTGCTGCTGCCGTAAATATAAACATCAAATATATGTCATCAGAAGCGTTTCACTCGTGTGACGCGTCAGGGGAACAAGTCATCATCATGATAAAACAATGAAGAAGATTTTAAAGGGGACAATCACATTCTACAATCAATATGTTTTTAGAGCACTTCCTGTACGCATCAGCAAACAAATAAGGTTTAATTCTCCCTCTGAGTTCATACACAGAGCCAATTAGTAAATTACCGACAAGAAGAACAACACGGTATAAATCATTAGCTCACCAACGAGCCTGTTTTTATCCACCGTGTGTGGTTAACTGGGCAGTAAAACGCCTCTTTATACATTTCACCCCGTTTGCTTTTCAATCCCGGCTAATGCAGTCAGCCGGCCGCCACAGTAAAAACTGTGGAGCTGATAATTAAAGGACTCTATAAAAAGTCTGCTTCAGTCAGGAAACTCTGAGAGAGGGGCAGCAGAGTGTGTTTGGCTAACAGGATCAGTGATCGATCCGCCTGAGAAACCCGTAAACTGGGTTTCATCAGGAGGACAAATACACGAAACACAGAGACACAGACGGCTTATACTTTCACTGATACTTCTACTGCTGTGGCCTTTAGCTTTAACAGTTTAGGTACCACTTTAGCATCAGCTTGGCACGCTCCAGAGTGAAGGTAGATACAATAATTCTGTGGATAATAATATAGCTCGCACATATCTGTAACTTGTTGTTGATTAAACTGCATGGTAACGTTACTCATGGCAAGAACGAAACAAAACTCAAGCACGGTTCTGTTTTGTTTTAGCTACATACATCAATCCAAGATGGCTGCCTCGGTGTGTTGCTGATAGGCATGCAACATCTGGTTAGACTTTCAAAATAAAGCAGTCAAGTTTGCAATGATTAAGAAGCAATATCCGGTTACATTTTCAAAATAAAGTTTCAGAAGAGAGATTTGGACTTCCACAAATAATGAACATGTGGTGAATGTCGGAAAAAGGTTCAGGCTCATGATCTATTGAGGCAAGAAAATCATTGAAATTGTTACTGACACACAAGAGGAATATTTACTGGATCAAAGCAACATATGATGTCTTCTTTTATAATTTAATCTTGTGGGAAATGTGTGTTTCAAATTAGATACTGAAGCAACTCGTGATAATGTATCTGTACATATTTAGCACTGTATGCACTCCAGAAAGTGTTTGATACGTTTAATTACACTCATTCAAGGTTTAAATGACAGAATTAGTCATATTCATAGTGGAGAATTGTTTAATTTGCTGGTTTAGTCCTCACAGGGTTAACAAGCTAACGCATTAAATATGAATGTGTTTACGAGCCACTGTGAGGCCCGATTGGGAGGCGGTCGTTTGCTCAGAAAACCCTGAAAGAACTGGATCTTTCTTTCAGGGACATCTGAGAGTTCTGGTCAAAGAGCTCGTCCGTGGTTGCGCAGCGAATTTCGGTTTCAACGTGATGCGTTGCCATAAAATTTAAGCTGTCTAACTCATCTGCACATGGTCCAATCTGCGCACAAGAGTGAATGTTTGACCCATCTGTCCCCCCCGCCACTCCGAGTGGACATCTGAGCTCTTTATACCAAGGCACCTGACTGAAGCGCGAGGACGGCCACCAGAAATAACGGCAGAGTGGTGCGCACGACGTCAGGGTTGGACGAGTTGGTCCACTGACAGTCACAGGGCTACTTGCGAACCTTGACGATACTTCAAGTGTATGTGGACGATGTTTTGCACGCCTGCAAAGCATCAGAATTTAACATGGACTTTGGTACAACGGTTAAACATATTAAAGAGAACACACTGCATGACAGTGTTGAGTGTGAGTCCACAGCACTTTTAACAGTTAATTTTCTGACACGAACACCATCCACCGGTGTAGCTCTTTAACTATTATCTTGGCTCAGCCTGGCTTGGCTTGGCTCGGCTCGGCAAGGCCCGGTCCTCCTCCCCTGCTCTGGCTCTATCTGAGGAAAGGACTGCCAGCTAAATCTTTTCCATGCAGCAAGCGGACCATGACTGGAAGTAATAGGCTGAGATCCTGCCGAGAAGGACGGGTGGGTGAGGGGGGGGTAATCACGGGGAGAGATGGAGCGAGCAACAGGTAGAGGATGTGCAGAGAGAGAGAGAGAGAGAGGTTTCTAAATGCAGCGTGTCTATCCGACTATAATCCAACAGATAGACTTCAGACGACAGACGAGGAGCCAATTTGAGGGAGACTTTCACAGTTTGATCTCCACAAAACTGGCTGAACGAGGACCTGTTTGTCTGCTATACTATACACCTGTCTGTCTTTCAACCGAGAGTTCAACCAGAGGAAGCATCAGTCCAACAGGTCACCTGACAGCCTGCTGATATTAGCTTCTTGGTCCTGTTTATAAACCACATATTTAGTTGAAGCTAATCCAAAGCTAACAGAAACAACCAACTTCATTTCTCTGTATCCTTGTAAAACTTTTTTACACAAAGTTCTGCACAACTCTTCGTCCAAATCAGACACACTTTTTCAGACGCGTGAAGACCAGGTAATAAATGCTGATTGTCTCTTTTCCCATTGCCAGTGAAGTATCCTCCTGTCGGTCTGTTTTCTGCTGCGTCACCGTCTGACGTCACAAACGCGCCGCAGACAGGGTTAGTAACCAGTGAAGATGTTACAGTGGTTAGGTCTTTATTGTATCTATTACTCATTCAGTCTGTTTATTAAACTTGGTACTGATAAATTTGGAACTTTGTTCGAGCGCTGCTCGGACGGAGACGGGTGGAATTTGTGCCGGACGGGGGATGCTGTATATTCCCTCTACGATTCCTCCAATTACGTGAGGAGCTCAGGCTTCAGGAGGGAGCTCGGAGTAGAGCCGCTACTCCTTCGCATCGAAAGGAGCCAGTTGAGGTGGTTCGGGCATCTGATCAGGATGCCTCCTGGTGGCCTCCCTGTGGAGGTTATCAGGGCACGTCTAACTGGGAGGAGACCCCGGGGCAAACCAGAGCTCGCTGTTGGGATTATGCATCCTGTGTGGCCTGGGAACGCCTTGGGATCCCCCAGGAGGAGCTGGAAAACGTTGCTAGAGAGAGGGACGTCTGGGCTAGCTAGTTTAGCCTGCTGCCACCGTGACCTGGCCCTGGGTAAGAGGAAGAAAATGGATGGATGGACATCCGTGACCATCTATAAACAGTTCCGCGACCCACTTTTGGGTCCTGACCCACCAGTTGAGAACCATGACTGTAGCCTATGTTTCGAATTACCCGTTAGTGTCTCTTCAAAGTGACTTCTGCAGCTGTTTGTTTCAAAGTTCCTCTTTCCTCAGTAAGGGTCTGTTTCACGGTACCCTTTACAAGATTTAGGCACGTCTTATTTTAAGGAAATAGATTATAGTATTGGTTGAGTATATACAAACTTTATCTTCACACAACACTCAAACCCCTGGTCTCCTGAGTCTGCTTTGTTGTTTGACCCATCCATCAGCCTGTGGAAGTCTTGCCACGACATCATCTCAGCTCCAGGTAAGAGGCTCAGGACCACTTGGGTTGTGTAAGAATTATAGTGCATAATATAACAAAAGGAGAGCAGCCTGTTTCTTCCCTTTCTCAAGTTTCTCAAAACCTCAAAATCCTCAGTCATAGCTTTGGTCCTGAACTCGTGTAAGTAAAGTCACCTTTCTAACCAGGTTTGAAAGCAACGCTTCGTGGTATAAGCACCTAAGTTTCCAGTCTATGTTAGCTCTTATCTCTCGTCCTCCTCGTTGATATTCTTTTTCATGGTGTGATATCAAGTGGATTAAATAATCAGCAGACCCCCGGTCGTCCACTACAAGTCCTCGGACCACCTCAAGTTCCACCGGACCGTCTCCATCAAGGCTGACGTGCAAAATTATTGGAAAGCCTTTCTATCAGTCCGAGCAGGAGATCAAACAACCACGAGCACCATAAAAACAAGAACTAAACCCTCAGAAATGAACCGAGCGGCGTGCGCGGTTAATTAGAGCTAACTCCAGGCAGCGCTGCAGCCGCTTCGCCTCCCCAAAGTCTCTGACAGCCGACTGCCGACGGCCTCCCGCGCTCGAGCCGCGCTAAACTCAATCCAATTAAAAGTTAGAGATCGAGTTCAGCTTCAAAACGGTGAATCATTTGTGAATCAAAAGGCGGCTGGAACAGAAATCAAAGGCAGAGGTGTGTGAAGTCCTCAGGTGAGCTGCGTGAGCTACACAGCTAATCGCACAGGTTTGTTAATGGAGTGTGTTTGTGCACAAAAACAAACTCTGATACATGCCAACTGGTTTTAACGGCAGACACGGGCAGGCGGGAGGGCGGAGAAGGAGAGGGTGTTGGAAAGGTTACGTGAGGTCGGATTCTGTTGATTAGAAACAGAGAGACAGACAGATCGAGAGTCAGACAGACAGGCTGCAGAGCTTCATGCTGAATTATGTTTCTGCCAGCTGACTGATCCTACGTCTCAGAGACATCAATTCATCGTCACACCTCTCTGTCTGTCTCTGTCTGTCTCTCTCTCTCTGTCTCTGTCTCTCTCTCTCTGTCTCTCTCTGTCTCTCAGTCTCTCGCTCTCTCTCTCTCTCTCTCTCTAAACGTACAGATTCCTGTTTTCTGTTTTCAGTCGTCATCGTTTCTTTAACCTGAAAGTTTGAGGTTTAATAATCATGAAGTTCCATTTCTCTTGTTGAGTTTCCGTCACAAACGTTCTTTATTTCAGACAGAACTTCAGCACGGTGTTTTTGAACTGGATTATAGAAAGAAACTGTATTTCAGACATTTGTCTGCTTCCTGTTTTTATCACAGACTGAACATAAGAAGTGAAAGTGTTTCGACAATGCTCCCGGTAAAACCTACAGACCCAGACGTAAACATGATTTTCTCGAAGTTCTCGGCCCTCTCACACACGGCTGCTTCCCGAGTCGTTCCAGACAAACCTCGATGGAACAGCCCCCCTTTCATATATCCGTGCTCCAAAGAGGAGTTTCGAAGGTGCCGCTCTCGTCTCTCCTGATTGCAGCAACTTAAAATCCATCATCCGATGGAAAGTGAAGGAAACTTAGAGGAGAAGTTTGGTATTTGTAAACCGGGGCCCTTTTTGTACAAATCTGTGTGTCGAAATGACTCACAGGAACAAAATCAGTCCATCGATGGCCTCAACATAATCACACATCGGCTGCAACATAATCCAGGGCAATTGCGCCCGATCAAAGAAGGTCCACTAAACGTGCTTGTTTTTGCCGCTGACAGGCTCAGATTGTTCCTCCAGGTGTCCGACCACATTACGGAAATGATCCCGACAGAGATCGTCCTCTTTTTAAAGAGAAAGATCCTCTTAGTGTCCGCAGAAACACAGAAGAACAACAGGTACGTTCTCAGTCGAGTCTCAGATGATGAAACGTCAAATTATTGAAACCACGCCCACAATTCAAATTATTCTACCTGTAAACGACGAGGCGGCAGAGACATGTAAGAGTAAGAGAAGATGTTTAAACTCTCGCAGCTGATTCAAAGACACAAAACAGAACAGAAGAAAAGCAGCTGATGGAGTCGAACAGAATGAAGCAGAGAGCAGAGGAGCTGGATGGATGTGGACAGGAAGTCATGTTTATTCATGCAACCGTGAGCTGCAGACCTGCAAGGTGACTGGCTGTCACACACACACACACACACACACGCACAAATATATGCAGGTGCAGGAAAAGACAAACACTCACACATCTGGCCTGTCTATCACCTCGGATCAGGGAGAGATAGAAGCGTGTGTGTGTGTGTGTGTGTGTGTGTGTGTGTGTGTGTGTGTGTGTGTGCGTGTGCGTGTGTGTGTGTGTGTGCTCAACAGAAAGTAAACAAAAGCAGCTCACTCAGTCTGCCTGCTGCTGGTACTTCTACGTGTACAGTGTCTACTTTCCAACCGCTGTAACTCTCACGATACCGCTCGCTCTCTCAGCGTGTAACGCTCCCGCTCGATACAGTGAAACTGCCACTCAGCGGAGACGGACGGACAGGCGCTCCACAGCTGAAACAGAACGCCGGTAGTTGGTGTCCATCAGAGAAATCCTGGTACTGATCCGAGCTAACCGCTCGTCACACTGGGCGCTGGTCAGCCTCAAGGAGCTGGGAGCAGCAGGAGAGTTCATCAGACACAGCTCAGGAGGAGGAGGGAGGTTAACCAGCTGTGTTTAATCAAAGTGTCTACGTTTCTCCAACGTGACTTTTTGCTTCCTTAAATATTAAATATTTTTACATTATAATTTTTATTTTATTTTGACATTTGAGACTAAAAATTAATCATCAGCTTAATTTGTCTTTATGGATAAATCTGTCATTCGTCATTTGTTGTCTCGAATTATCTTCACCTCTTCCCCCAACCAGCCCCCTTTTCCTCTCTTTCGCAGGCTTCACCACCGCTGTATATGCTCTGTGTGTGTGTGTGTGTGTCAGAGAGAGCGCTCTGGTTAATATTTCACACTAACCTTACAGGCATGTGAGAGTTTATTAATTATGGTTGAAACGTGAAGCAAAGACGCTCATGAATAACAGCAGCCGCTGCAGCCTGTCAATCAAAGTGCTGCGACGGCCAACAGCTGGATCATTACACACGCTGCCACACACACACACACACACAAACAACGGACCACAGCTGCTGGTACTTGGAGCGATCCTCCTGCAGCTCCAGCGGCCTGAGCTGAGCATCATGTGTGGAGGTTTTCCAGCCTGCTAAGAGCGTCGCTGATACGTTACTGCGACAACGTGTCCTGATAACCAAACGATGAACGAAGCGTGGACGGTGCGTCAACTTCCTGTAAGATTTCAACTGTTTCTGTCTCTTCATGTCTTTTGAGATTTTTCAGTCGAGATGCCGACTCACTCAAGGTTCAGAAAAAAGTTGGTCTAAAAGTGTTAAAACTTTTTTATATATAAGCATCTTTTTTTCACACAAACTACAATTTGTTGTACATCAAAAAAACAAAAGAGGAACACCGAGTTCAAAACAACAACTAGTGTTAAAAGCAAACTCGACTCCTGTGAGCCATTTTCATTGTTTTATGACTTAAGAACAAAATGTTTTCTGAGCAGGTAAAAAAAAAAGTTTGCTGAGATTTTTTCTTCTTGAAAACAGGTTAAAAAATGTTTGCTGAGATTTTTTCTTCTTGAAAACAGGTTAAAAAATGTTTGTAATTGTTTGTTGTTGGCTGCAATCTGCCATCTCTCCAGGACCTGTTCACCTCCAGGACCCTGAGGCGTGCAGGTAAGATCGAGGCCGACCCCTCTCACCCCCGACACAGTCTCTTTGAGACCCTCTGCCAAGAGGCTGCGCTCCATCAGGACCAAAACCTCCCGACACAGGCCTCGTCAACAATTTTTATTCTTATTTCTATTTTTGATCTTATTCTATTGAAGTCTTACTTATTTTTATTCTAGTTCTGTGTTAATTGTTCTGCACCAAAACCACCAAACCAAATTCCCTGTATGTGTGAACCTGCTTGATAATAAACCTGATTGTGATTCTTTCAGCCTCAGAGGTCAAAGTGCATCCCTAACTGAAGTTCCAAACAAGACTGAAAGTGTTCCGGTATTATTTCAGGTGAGCTGCAACTTCTCCAAAAAAAAAAAACTTTGAAAGGTTTAAGCTTAAATTGAATTTTCAATATTTTAAAATCACAAAAACATTTTGTTTGTTTTTTTAATTTTCAAAGGCAGTAAAACGAAAAGGAGCGACGCCTGCGAGCTGCTTCAGGCAGCGGGTCGAGCTGCACTGACTCACACCTGACGTGCGTCATTCTCCACAATCACCTGACAAACACTTCCTCCCAATGTGGCGGCTGTTTAAGCTGCGAGATGTCCGCGCTCTCTCTCTCTCTCTCTCTCTCTCTCTCTCTCTCTCTCTCTCTCTCTCTCTCTCTCTCTGCTCTGTCACTGCCCCCGCTGCCCTGCTCGAATACTGCGCTCACACGTTCAGCCTCCACCAGCACCGCAGCATCCACCTGCAGGCTGCAGGGGGGGTAAGATATTATCTCAGCACTGCTCACATGTCTGCATGTGAAATAAATCTGTGCGGAGAGATGAGGTCGCACCAGATATGTTCTGCTGCTGCATTAACATTTAGAACATTTGTGAGTTTTCTGACTGAACTTATTTTTAAAATTATTATGATCAATATGTGTTTGGAGGGGGGGGGGGGTATTTATTTATTATTGACTTTGTTGTTTATCATCAACATTATTTTACTTTATATTTAAAGTACCAAAAAACACAGAAACAAAAAGTAAAAGTGAGAAATTGAAACTATAAAATAAAATAAATCAGAATTAAAATAAATTTAAAAATAATAATAATAAAACACAATTTGCAAAAAAGGAATGAAAGTAGAAATAAAATCACTTCCATCAGCTGCTCGGCGATTATATGATTTAAACTGCAACGAGGAAATAAAACATATTATTATTATTAATATATATATATATTATTAATGATATCAATACTTTAATATCACTGCAACGACCAATAATGCATTAACTACTGCATGTTCTTCAAACATCACTGCAGTAAATAATACTTAAAATAAACACACACACACACGCACACACACACACACACACAGCTCTACTGATTCTGTTCTCATAAAACCGACACTCTTACATGCATAAAATCACACACACTTTATACGTGTGTGTGCGTGTGCGTGTGCGTGTGCGTGTGCGTGTGTGATCATGCAAATTGAAACACACACACAATCTTAAAAAGCAGCTTCATTGCTGCACTCAGAGCAGTAATGCTCCGGGCTTCTGAATCTCACATTACACGGACCTGCTCGACTTCATTTAGCTTTGATCTTTTTTTTTCCTTCAAATACACCAAATTACTAATTCTTTCTCTCTCTCTCTCTCTCTCACACACACACACACACAGACACACACACACACACACACACACACACTGGACAGAGTAAATGAAATTAATAAGGTGCACATCAGAGGCTCGCTGGCTGACGGCTTCTCTCGTCCTGGACGACAGATTCTCTTTTTTTTTCATGTTTTTCAGAAGAAATTTGCTCTAATTGAAAATCTGCCGCGCTCACACAAACAGGCTGAATTGTTAACGAGATTTTTAATCCACACGTCCACCTGCAACCAGAAATGGAATTGAATAACAGTCGCTTCATTTGTATTTAGAAAGTATTTGTTTTTGACAGGAGCAAGGTGGACTTTGTATTTAACAAGATATGATTAGTTTTATCCTGGAATTAATTAATTTTGATATTACAGCGGAACATTTTTACATGTTTTGGGGTCTTAGTGACTAATAGATACAAAAGTGTCTCCAATAGATGTGTTCATCCTGCAGCAGTGAAACAGGCTGTAATGGCTGCAACATAATCCTTGATGGGTCAAAGGTCGTCCACTAAAAGTTCTTGTTGTTTCCACTGACAGGCTCAGATTGTTATTCTAAGTGTGTGACAACATGACAGAAAGGATCCCTACAGAGATAGACCTTTTTGTTACAGAGGAAGATGATTGTTTTAACCACACACAGACGTTACGTCGCTCTCTGCAAACACACCAGACTCCATTCATTAAAACACTGATTTTACCTCACAGCACACAGGGAGCCGTTGTGTTATTGTCTGCCACACAAATCGAGTTGAATATCAACTTAACATTTAAAACAGCAAACTGACAAACAAACTGACCATTCGAGGCAGACTTAGAGCAGCAGCTCCTGAGTTCTCCGGACGACGAACACATCTGCTGGAGGCATCTCTTTTAGCCTACAGTGTGTAGAAATAGAGACCGACACAGTTTTTTTCTTCACAATGTTCAACATGAGTTTGAAATCATTTTAAGCAGCCGAAACATGAATCAATTCAGAGCTGAATGCCGGATTAGGTCGAATGCAACGAGGAAAAGACAGAGCCTCATCTGTTTAACGAGCATGTACTTAATGTCATATGGGTTTAAATTTAATTTTGGTGCAACAGGTTCTAATATGGATTCTGTTTCCTCAGGCTTCAGAATAACTTCAGAAGAACTTAAGATCAGGATGGAGTTAAAAAAACGTCTTAAACTCCTGTTAAAGCAATCAACCTGCAGGTGCAAGCCGATTCCAACTGGGTTCATCGCTCCTTAAAGCAGCAGAACATTGTTGAAAGTGAAGGAAGTTGATGTCCTACGAGGCTCTGTCCCTTTCCCTCTCACTGTCTAACTTTAACTACCACAAAACCAGCAGCGTGTCCCCAGAACACACGAGGAAACTCCCTCCTCTCCTGTTAAAGGCGTCTAAAACACATCTATGGATTCCAAAATGGAGCAAAACAGCGGGTTTGTTTCATGTGCGTGGCGTCTCTCCAGCGCTCCGTCTTCCTCGGGGGGAAATCTCGCTGCAGTAACAAGCCCGGGCGATGCTGAAAAAGTGCCGCGGGCTACAGCGAGCAGCGGCGCAGCAGCGCAGGCAGGTGAAGACGGGGGTGAAAGTCAAATCTTTTCACTGTAAACAAACCCCGGGAATAAGGCAAAACAAATGCATGTTGTGGGAATAAAAAGGAGTGTGTGTTTGCGCGGGATTTGAGTGATTCTTTGCGGGCGCCACAGGTGGGTAGCTGTCCAATGAGGTGAGGGATCTGCAGTTATAAGGACGGATAGACGAGGAGAAGAGGGAGTTGTTATCAGAGACAGACTGCTGCTATTGAACGCTCCTCACATGTTTTCAACAGTTTTCCGTGAGCGTTTTGGGACGGTGACGTGTCACACGTCGTCGCTCAGGTGCATCACGTGTCAAAGATGAGCTACTGATGTGATAGGAGGAGAGGGATTTGCAGGTACGAGGAGTGATGTGGCGTTCACTGACAGGCTCCTGCGTGTGTTCAGGAATGCAAAGAGAGGCCAAATGAAGAGTTTAAATGTTTATCTGGATGTTTTGTTGGGGTATTCTCCAGGCAGGCTCAGCGGAGGCCCAGCGGTGACACAAACTGATTCATAAAAGTCAAAAAAGTGCTGCTGGATGGCTTCAACACTTTATCAGATGAAGTGCTGCTGCTGCTGTGTTTTGTTCTCTCATGAGACGGAAAGAAGTCTAACTCTTTCCAAACAGCACGGAAACACTGACGCTCTACAACACTGAATACTTAAAGACACGACACAAAAACCTGAA
Source organism: Semicossyphus pulcher (assembly GCF_022749685.1). Lineage (NCBI taxonomy): Eukaryota > Metazoa > Chordata > Actinopteri > Labriformes > Labridae > Semicossyphus > Semicossyphus pulcher. The sequence continues at coordinate 1,445,885 of NW_027211648.1, forward strand.
GAAATGTTCTGAAATCAGAGCAATTTCTGCAGGCCAACAAAGTTTCTCTAGATTTAAATCAGGCTAACAGCAGGCGAAGCTCTGAGCAGCTGCGACATGTTGGGAAAAACTTAGCGTCTAAAAGTTCTCAAACAGACGCACGAGGAAGTTATTGTCTGCATGAGACTGCAGATGCAAAAACGTGGCTGACATGACAGCTCCTTAAAAGTGAGTCCAAACCCTCTCTGTCGCCCCCTGCTGGCTGGCTGCAGTATAGCTCATAAAGCCCGCCTCCTCCATGTTAACAGAAGGGACATGAGTCAAACTATAAAATCAAAACACACGTCAAATACATTTTTCTCAAACATGGTTTCTGTCATTATAGTTAGTTCTTATCCTGCTGATTTATGTCACAGTGTTCATTTTTCTGACAAGTTTATTTTTAATTAGTTATTTGATTCTATAAAAAGGGGGCGTGGCCTCATGATTGACAGCTCTGTTGACAAATGGGGCTCCTGCAGCGTTCTGTTCCCGAGTAGCAGAGTAGAGGAGGAACGGCGAGAGGAGACGTAACTAACACTAACACACAAATCAGCAACGTGAGGCTGCTTTTTAGAGGATTCTGGGAAATGTAGGAACATTTGTCGATCACAGGAACTTTAAAAAAAATTTAACTCCAGGAAGGTGTTGATTTGCTCGGACTATAGAGCCAACTTAGACATAGAAACAATCCAGAGCTGTCGGTGCTGAAAGTTGAACTACTTCCTGTCTGATTCCTGAAAGGTAAACAAGGTTTCAGGTGAAATTAGCTTAAAGTCATCCCGCTGATTTATATCAAACAAACCTCATCAAACATTCTGACTGTTGATTTCAGAAGCAATCAGACAGATGGGCCTCAAGATCAATGCTGCTGGACTACAAACATCACATGACGACATCAAAAGGTCTGCGCTACACACACACACACACACACACACAGTCTCCCTGTCTAAATCTATACTATCCATTATTAAGATGTTTCCTGGCAGACAAAGACACAGGTAGGTGATAAAATACAGAGAAATAAAAGACAAAATAAGAGAAAAGGTTAAATTATTGAATTCGGGGAGCTCTCTGCGAAGTAAAAAGAGACACACGGAAAGACGGAGAGAAGAAGAATCTATATTGTATTTTGGGGGGGAAAGTAGGTTAGATAGAGAGGCAAGGTGAGAGAGGAAGTGTGGCATCAAAGAGGGAAAGTTGAACAAAGTCAGCGACACGCCAGGAGTCGACTCGTGCGACATGGGAGAGGGAAAAAAACACATCAGAACGCATCAAACCAACGAGAGAGAGGGAGAGGGAGAGGGGGAGAGAGGGAGAGGGGTATGAAGGTGAACTTGATGGAGGAGAGGAAGGATGCCACAGAGGAAGAAAGTCAAAAAGAAGAATTAGGATATAAAGAAAGGAGGAATTAGAAGGTAAGACGGCAGCACAAGAGGAGGCTGGGGAAGAGTTACACACAGTTAGACATAAAACAAAGAAGCTGAGATGGGACAACATTTAAGTGAAATGTAGCCCCAAAACATGGATAATAAAAAGGACGGCAATTTGCACTTTGATTATTTCTTTTGCTTAATTAAATCTAATGTTTTGTAATG